>NC_056613.1:23064974-23242302 GCF_018340385.1 Cyprinus carpio
GGCTGTGAGTCAGAAGCGCCAGACTGTCCTTGCAAAGTTGGAAGTTGGATCTGTTTCACTTTATAGAAACAGATCCACAGAAGCATTGTAGGCTACTGGTTCAGGAAACAGTCCTCGTCCTCCGTAAAATGCGCTGCACACATCTGAATAAGGTAGATTTACCTAAGGTAGGTAAAGGTAGGTGTTGTTGACTCTTAACTTTGATAAAGAATATCTCTTTGAATTTGAGACTTTAGTCTTTGCAACTTTACAGATCTTCTTTATGCACCAAGAGCTTGTAACACTCCAAAGAGAAAGGAAAAAATTAAATCGCATCATATGACCCCTTTTAAAAAAAACATTTCATGAGCCCTTTAAGTGAAAATGACATAAAAATTTAATAAATATATTTTTTCCTGTTCATTTAGTGTGGGAAAACATGCCTTGATTATATTTAACTTTATATTTACTGCTTCACACTTTGATATATTGTGTCTTTACTCAGTCACAATGACAAATGACAATCATTCATATATCTGTTAGATGTGAAAACACTGTCAAATCATTTCCCTCTACATCTAGCAAGAGATGTGAAAAGTTTGTGGTAGGAAGCCGCAGGAAGGTGAGCCGGAGCTTTGAATCACGGGTGACCTTGTATCTTTCATGCCCCTTTTGAATATCTTCATTTTAACATAAATACATCTCCCTGGCGCCTTAAATACATGCAATAATGCTATCGCCCGGGGAACTGGAGTCCACTCATAATATTGTAATGCTCCAGTCGAGGTGCCCGATAACCAACACTTTATCACATTTCATTTATTTTGTATTTTATACGGCCTCTGTCTTTGTGAAACGATTGCACCTGTTTTGATCTGATTAATTTTGTGCCAGCTCAAACAATTATTTCTCATCTTTATCAGTTAAAGGAATCACCCTCCTTTTATGGGTATCATTTATAACAAGCGGACAGCTACCTGTTTATTAGAATTTCAAGCAGCATATCGCCAGCGAGATCTTTCACCGTCCATATTTACATTTCAACTTTGGCTAAACAAGCATGACAAATACACACACACACACACACACACACACACACACACACACACACACACACACACACACACACACACACACACACACACAGGGCTCATTTTAGTACTGCCCTCTCTCCCCACGTTCAGATGCACAGACTTTATGCAGAAGTCATTCAGTGCTTTGAGACGCCTTACGGTCAGAATGAGTGTGCTGCAGATTACAGGTGCATGTCGATCAGAGTGTGTGTGTGTGTGTGTGTGTGTGTGTGTGTGTGTGTGTGTGTGTGTGTGTGTGTGTGCGGATGGCAGACAGAGAGAGGGACAGAGATCGTGACCCCGGGAAACGGAGCCACGGCTCTGAGGCGCAGGGTAGGAATACAAACATATTTGCATGTGCCACGGCCGGAGCCGCGTTTGACATCTCAACAGCTGTTAATTATGAACTGGCCTGCCGAGAAGTCGACAGAGCTGTGAATATGCAAAACAAGGAGGAGCGGCCAGGGCCTGTCCAACACGCGTGTCAGCTCCCTCCCTGCACACGCTGAGACCGCGCTGCCGGAAACATCAATCACTCCGGAGTTAGGAAGCTGACTCTATGGCGGACTTCTGTTTTCAATTCATTTCAAGTTTGTTTGTATAGCAATCTCCACGATGCAAATCATTGCAAAGCAGCTTTACAGAAGATTTTAAGTTTCTACATTATATTTAGGAGAAAGTTATTAATGGAGACTATGACAGAAATATACAGTAAGAATTATGCAGTTAGTTATAAATTGCATGTAATCAAACAGATGGTGAACACTATTAACTGCAATGATTATATGTTGTGATTAAACTCATAGCAAAATTTGGTAGTTTTATATGCTGTTCCAGGGTTAGCATCATCTGAGGTCTTCTGGAGGGTTGGCATCATCTCTTCTCAGGTGTTCGGTCATCTCAGATCTTCGTAAGGGTTGGATCCAGACTGAAGCTTGTGTAATTCCTAGTTGCCTCGGGATGCAATCCTGTGGTAGAAACAGAGAAGCCGGTAGAAACTAAATTAGCATAGCTGCTGTTCCAACCAAGCAAAGATGATGTGTTCAACCCAAGCAAAAGAATACAAATTTGCATTTGATAAGATATAACTGAAGTACAAAGTTACGAGATACATTTTGTGAATGCTTGGCTAAAAATCTAGATTTAAACAGAGAGAGTGTTTCTGAACCCTGTACATCATCATGAAGGCTATTCCAGAGTTTTGGAGCCAAATGTGAAAAAGCTCTATCTCCTAACCTAACTTTGCTATCCTAGGTACTACCAAAAGTCCAGAGTTTTGTGACCTTAGGGAGCGTGATGGGTTGTAGTGTGGTAGAATATTGCATACTGCATCATTTAGTAGCACTAGATAAACATTTCAAGAATTAGATGTTTTGTTTCCAGTCAAGACTTAGAGAAGCTTGTTCATGCCTTTATCACCAGCAGGGTGGACTATTGTAATGGTCTCCTCATCGGCCTTCACAAGAAGACCATTAGACAGCTGCAGCTCATCCAGAACACTGCTGCCAGGATTCTGACTAGAACCAGAAAATCTGAGCATATCACACCAGTCCTCAGCTCCTTACACTGGCTTCCAGTTACATTTAGGATTGATTTTAAAGTACTTTTAGTTGTTTATAAATCACTCAATGACCTAGGACCAAAATATATTGCAGATATGCTCACTGAATATAAACCTAACAGCTTGAAACGATGGTTCATCTCAATGAAGAATAAAAAATCTGAAGGATTTTGAAGATCATGTGACACTGAAGACTGGAGTAATGATGCTGAAAATTCAGCTTTGATCACAGCGATAAATTACAGTTTAACAGATATTGGCATAGAAAACAGCTGTTTTAAATTATAATAATATATGATTGTTTTTACTGTGTTTTGATCAAATAAATGCAGCCTTTGTGCACGGAAGAGACTTTATTCAAAACATTTAAAAAAAATATTAATTCCAAACTTTTGACTGGCAGAGTGTATATTTTAAGACTCTTGCTTTAATGTGCCAGTAGGAAATACCAGTTCAGGAAATCTCCAGACATTGATTTTGCCAGTAACTGTAGTAATCAAGCAAGACTTCTGACCAACAACAGACTATTCAGTCACTCTGGGATTACATTGAGAGACAGAAAAACAGCATTTGTACCTACAACGTACCTATCAAACGTCCTACTAAAGCACGCTGGGTCAGCAGTCTCGTCTGCTTTCTGGCTCGAGGAGAGCAAACATCACGCAGGCTCTGAGGACCGAGGTTGAGGTGGGTCTGGGCCTTTAATGCAAAGAGTATCTCTGGGAGTTTTAATTAATTTCCCTCCCCCAACCGCTGAATCTACGCTAATATTCCCCCCAAGGACTTTTATAAATTTCATCATTAATAAAATCGGACATTCAATTAGTCCCCAAATCCAGATTGCCAACTGTTTCATAACAGTTGTGCTATGATTTCACCTTCTTTGTTATAAGTTATAAGAACGAGGGGAGGAGGGCGCGTGGGGGGTGCTAAAAGTTAAAACTAATTTCATTAATCTAATTGTCATCACTTCAAACCATCTCTTAATTAGTACAAATTAATATGATTAATCACAATAATGACAAAGACTCATTCAATTACAGCTTTTGAATGGCGAGGGGGTGTGCTGGGGGTGATACGGCCAGAAAAAACGGGGCGGTCGGGATTCGTCCTGATTATTCTAATAACCGACAGGTTATCATTCACCCTCACACTTTAATAAGCTCGGAAGAGCCACTTTGTCACTCCTGTATTGTTCAGCGACTCACAAAAGCTCCTTTTTGAGCGTTAAATGCGGCACATTTACAGAGAAACGGCTGATTTGATGCAAAGAAACGAGGTGGTGGTGCTATTCGACGTTTACAAGCATTAAACAGATGGTGATATTGTTCACGTTTATATTTTGAAATATGTTACTGTCATGACAAACAAATCGCAAAGGTCTGTGCTTCAGTAGAGGGTGATGCGAGAAGTCAAGCATCACTATTGGTATTAGTTACCCAGAGTTAGGTGAACAAACCCCTAACTTTTAAACGTTTTGGTCCAGGATCATTTGTGCTGCTTATGTCTTGTTGTGAAAAGATGTGCTGAGGAGCAACTTACCACCTGTTGCCTATGATTGCAGAAAACATAATGTGGAATGTCACAGAATTTTGGACTGTGCACTTGAATGGTGATATTGACTAGTTTCTGTGACTTAAACCATAAAAGGCTACTGAAATATGAATTCTGCATATTCTGTTTGTCTCTGTGTGAAGAAATGGCACAGTTTCATTTATTACTTACAGGAGCATGCATGATGCTCGTCTGCATCTCAGTATATGAGCTGATGAGATCCACCTCATCTCCAGAGCTGCTCTGAGAGTCACTTCAGCAGCATTACATCATTTCATTTGAGAAAACATCAAACACACAGAGAAAAGTCAAAAATCTTCACAACAAACCACCAAAATAAAAGTTTACTTTAACTTGAAGAAATTATGACAGAATATTATTACTGCACAACATAACAAACTAACAAAAATAAAAACAATAAAAAAATCTAAAAACTCCAATCAATACAATGAATATCATTACATTATTTCTTCATGTCTTAAACCTCCTCTCAAAAAAAGATGTGTTACATTTTCATTTGGAAGTGTTTCATTTTAAATTGTTGATGTTAAATTGAAAATTTTAAAATTAAAATACCTTAAAAAAAAAAAAAAAAAAAAAAAAAAAGACATTTCATATGGGTGTTTTTATTGTTAAAAAAAATCAGTCATTGTTAAGTTTTTAAAGTTTTATGTATTTTATTGATTAAATGTGCTTTTTGATTATTCAAGTTTACCTTAACCATTAAATGGAATTAAGGAAAAACAAAAACGAAAAACAGAGAATTTGTGAGTGTGAGTGTGTGTGTGTGTGTGTGTGTGTGTGTGTGTGTGGGTGTGAAATTGGGTGTAGGATCATAATTTTAAAATTTTTACAACAGAATTAAATAAATACATAAATAAAAAGGACCCAAAAAAGAACCACAAAAAACACAACAGAATTAAATAAATAAATAAATAATATGGACTTAATAGGGTCCTTCAAACTACACAAGGACCCTTAACTTAACCAGGAGGGCAGAAGCATGGCTTCATTTGTAATAACACCGGGTCACACAGATGGACACAGGACTAAAAACAGTGCTCTATAACTCTAGAGACCAGCTGTCCCTCCCAGTGGGGCTTCTGTCATTCAGTCACTTACGCTGGTTTAGTGAGAAACAGAGCTACTTACCTAGTTCAGCTGAGAGCAGCTCAGATCCTGCTCCTCTGTTAGTAGTGAGTGTGAAGATCAGTCAAGACCCCAGAAAAAACAATCATACGCTGGACACTGATATCAAACCACCTCCTCGGTATCTGCACAGTCACGATTCGCTCCCCATGTGGGAATTTAAAACGTTTCTTTAAGATTACAACACTGAGAAACATACAGTCAGTTCTCATGAACTGCTGGCATCTGATATGAATTTATTAAAACCACTTTTTACTCATAACGAGTAATTTGAGCCAATAAAATATGTTTGAGGAGTTCCGAACTATATGAATGCTAATGCTTGTTTTAAGAAAGACAGATCAGTCAGTTCAAACAGTATCATAATGTGCTTTGTTAGCTAGTATTTCCCAGGCTTGCAAATTGCAATTAAAATTGCCAATATCCCACAACCATGTGAACCCTGATAAATGCACATGTTCATCACAGACTCGTGCTTTCACACAGCAGACCAGTTTTCACACTATGCACCATGATATTCCCGCTCTTCTTGCCAAAGTGAACCCAATTTCCACGCTTTCCAGTTTAAGTGCCCCCCACCCATGCCTCAACTAATAATGTCCTTGAGTATGGGGTAACTATCTGAGGAAGTGATTTATTGATGAAGTTTGTGATAGAGGCTTCAGTGGGTCAATCCTGCCCTCTGCTGGCTCATAAACTCATGAAGTGAGTCTGTAACACACACATTAACGCTGGAGAGGCTCTTTCAGGATCCAAACAGAAAGTGCTGGGAGCCCTAATGCTCTGTCAAGATCCTTATTATGTGATTTGTTACGGCCTGAAACATGCACAGAAATCTTTGTAACATTAGTGGGGAAAGGGTTGAAAAGTCTCCAATATTTCAATAACACAGAGAAAAACCTTTTACTCACCCTCATGTTGTTCCTGTTTTCTGCGGAACACAAAAGAAGATATTTGTAATAAAAAGCAACAGGTCCAAACATTTCAAGCTCCAAAAAGGACATAAAGGCAGTGTAAAAGTAATTCTAACTACTCCAGTGGATTAATACTAGTTTTCTAGAGCAATGCAGTCACTGTGTACAATGAACAGCTACTTTACATTTAATGTTTTGCGTTGTTTGTCTTATTTCCTTAATTTTAAAATCCATTTCAGTTTATCTAAATCCATAATTCTGAGGCCAAACAAACTGACCAGTACCTGTCAAACTGTTCCAGAGTATTCCACTGCAGGGGTTTTAAAAGGAATGAAAACTTCTGATATGAGGCAGGACACATTGGGCAACAGGAGGGTAATAATTAATATTAGTGCTGGGCATTTTGACCAAAAATCTGTATCACAGTTTTCCCTAAGGATTCTCCTAGACTTTTCTGATCCAAATAAAGATGGATCCTCTTAAAAATAAAGGTTCTTTATTGGCATCAATGGTTCCACAAAGAACTTTTACCATCCATGGAACCTTTTAATTTCACAAAAGGTTCTTTAGATTATTAAAATGTTCTTCACTAAGAAAAAAATGGTTCTTTTAAGAACTGTTCACTAAAAAGGTTCTTATGGCTTCACTGTGAAAACCCCCTTTCGGAGCCTTTGGTCTTTAAGAGTGTACAGCAGTTTTTGATGCAAATTAGATTGTTTAACAATTTAAAACAAAAACAGAATGGTCTGATTTTAGCTTTTTGAAATTATGCGACAAAAAAAAACATCTGCATGAAATAGTAAAAAAAGAAACAAAAAAAAAAAGCAGTCTGGCTGAATGAAAATGCAAATTCACTTTCTGACAGCAGATGGCGCTTATGGAACAGCAGCAATGTAAAGTTTCCTCAGTTACTGCTGTACACAAAGCTGCTTGTGGCTTATAAACACTGCTTTAATATGCATTATACAGAGGTAAGATGTAAAGAAAATGCCATCGAACCATTTCTGAATACAGTCAGTTTCCCTCAGCGATACTGTACATTTATACCAACCTCCCAATTAAATATTTAGAATTGGCATCCAATATTTTGCGCATCGTGAACAGTGAGCCTGCTCTTTATGGTACAGCATTTTCTCCTCTTCGCATTGCTCACTATTCTTTTATTACTATTCTAAGGAGCTGTTTTGTACAACTAAAAATAACTGGATGCGAATCTTCACATGTGACTGCGCTGCTCGATGTTACTCTTTCTTTACTTTGATGAGAGGTTTGATTGCTTTTGTTTTAATGATCCTTCCAGTAGATATTTACCATAAACCAGGGGCATCATGCACTTATTATTTTTGAGGGGGCCTCCTCATGCTTGTCATGTGACCCACTGCAGCCAAGATAGCGCTGTATAACTGATGTATTGGTTTTATTTAATTTTTCCTTTGTTATTCAAAATATTCCCAAACGTGTTAACTATATCATAAAATATCTCGATTTCTTAAATATGTGTAAGTAAATCCATTTTGCACCTTTATAGATCATGTTGATTTATAATGGGGGATAGCATTAATGTAATCTGTTAATTAAGCATGTAACTTGTCTTCTTACGTAAGTATCAGATATGGGTCTCAAGTCATACTATATTTTAATGTGACTGACTTTGTATTTAACATGAATTAAAAAAAAAACATTGTAAGTTACTAATTATAACACTTTCATACCTGAATCCTTTAAGATATAATGTTACAAACGCAAGATGGTTTTTAACCATTAGAGCAGCATCTTTTGTGCTTTTCTCACTTGTTGATCCAGGAACATCATTCCAATCAACCAATCTGAACTGAGGAATAACGTTTCAGGAAATGTCAGTTTTAGGCTTACAATCAGGGTTAGGTGCTTCAACCCTTGTTAATCAGCCATCTTTTCCCTCTGATTTTAGGAATAAATTATGGGTAAGGTTAGGTTTAGTGGTAGGGATTGGGTTAAGTCTGTATTTTAAAACAGCAATGTTGATCCAGGAACATGTCTTACCTGGCAAAATCATGGCGACCGCTGATCAATAGCATAGTTTTTAATCAGTGTAACACTTGTGGTTATTGACAACATAGAATTAAATGCATTTAAAAGCTAAAGTTAAACATCAGCTATGCAGTATAGAAATATCATAATAAGGTTTGACAAATGTACTGCATCATGGCACACACTTTTTTAATATGCAGCAAATGCTTTGACTCCCCTTTTTGTTTTTCTGCATGGGAAGTTTGTAATATGAAGTGTGTCATCTCTGTCCTCCATTGGTCAGTCAAACAGATAGTCCCGCCTCCAAGCTCACGTGATTGGTTAAGTCAGAGGGCCTTTCAAACCAACAGACCAATGTTTTGAAAGTGTTTTGCTTGTTGGAAGTCAAACGATTAATGGCTTACAGTGACATTTTAGTGTGCATTAAACAATTTTGTCTTTGCTAAATATATAATGTGAAAAGTGGCACAGTAAATGAGTCATGTGCAAGTGATTCCTGATGAGACGTCTCCTTTAAATCTCAAACAAGACTTGCATGGAGGTGAAGACACTAGTCGTGTTGTAAAACACACCAGCAGCAGGCAGGAGAACGATTTCCCCCTCTTTCCTTCATGTGAATCGGTCGCAAGCGTCCCGTTCCCGGCTCTGTCTCTGTCTCGGTGTGGTTACACACTCGGCTAGCTCCTCGTCCATGACAGACTGTTACCTCCTGAAGCGGAAACGCATTTGATTGTTAACATCTGGGCCATTACAATTGCAAACTAGGGCTCTGTACATCAATCAGAAAGTGCTTTCAAAACAAAGAGACCATCCTCCAATCAATCCATCGGGAAACGAGGGCATTACATGCTCCTGTAATCCTGGCTAATTAGAGGGATAATGGGAATGAGATTTATGAATCCGGTGCTGTTGAGGTGCTGCTGCAAATGAGCAGGGATGAACGCCAGAGCCGCAATAAATTCTCTGAGCTCTTCACCACACTGTTGTTTTTAATCAGCTTCTCTCCTCCCTCCATCACATCCACCCATCTATCAATCAATCTATCTATCTATCTATCTATCTATCTATCTATCTATCTATCTATCTATCAGTATCTATCTACCCATCCATCCATTAATCCATCTATCTATACATCCATCCATCTAAATTTACTGGTATTGAAAGTGAAATGGTCATGACATTTGCCAAGTATGGTAACTCATTATTGGTGCTCTGCATTTAACCCATCCAAGTGCACACACACAGCAGTGAGAAGTGAACACACCGTGAACACACACCCGGAGCAGTGGGCAGCTATATCCAGCGCCCAGGGAGCAACTGGGGGTATAGTGCCTTGCTCAAGGGCACTTCAGTCATGGGTATTGAGGGAGGAAGAGAGCGCTGTTCATTCACTCCCCACCCACATACAACTCCTGCCAGCACCGAGACTCCAACCTGCGACCTTCGGGTTACAAGTCCAATTCTCTAACCATTAGGCCACAGCTGCCCCCAGTATTACTATTCTTGTGGGGACATTTGGTCCCCATAACGTGATAAATACCAGGTACACACCAAGTATACACACACACAAATTAAATATAACATATTCCAGTATTGTAACTAAAAAATATTTATTTTTTAATTGAAGTTAAGCTACAAAACAGTATTTAGATTACATTTACATTACACAGTTGGGATAGTAGTGTGTATGTGTTCCCATAGGAAGTCTTGAAATCACTTAGAGATGAAAACTTCTCAGAAATCTCCATAACAATTTAGCAAGCAAAGATTTTTTTTTTTTTTTTTTTTTTTTTTTTTTTTTTTTTTTTTTTTTGCAACCCAGATTAAGATCTAAATTTATCCTTTTATATGAAAATGATTTATGTCTTTATTTATGTGCAACCAATAACACTTACAGGGCAGCTTTAACAACAACAACAACAAAATATTTTTAGTTTAGTGTGTATGTTTACCATGATGCTAATTTATCTTTTTATTATTATTATTATTATTATTATTATTAAATATTCATGCTGCTGGACAGTCTTATAAAATATCTTTTTAAATCTAAGGAGTTTTTATTTTCACTATTCACTGTAAATGTAATGTTTTTGCAGTGTAACTGAAGGCTAATCATAATTTTGGGTGTTAGATTATTCTAGGATTTCAATTATTTGTTCATTAGCGACCAAATTGTGTCACAGTGAATTTCACACCACCTGAGGTCACAGATCTCACAAACACAAAATCACCTGTCTGATTATAGTTAGGGTGTCAACTAGTACTTGAGTCAACGTACCTCACTATTTAAAGGGTTAGTTCACCCAAAAATGAAAAATAGCTCATAAATTACTCACCCTCAAGTCATCCTAGGTGTAGATGACTTTCTTCTTTCAGACGAATCCAGTCAGAGTTATATTAAAAATTGTCTTTGATCTTTCAAGCTGTTTCATGGCACTCAGCAGGTGTTGCAGTGCTTCAGTCCAAAAGAAGGTAAATAAAAAGCGCCTATCCTTAATAAAAAGTGCCTCACACGGCTCCGGGGGGTGAACAAAGGCCTTCCTTTAACAAATCAATGTGTTTTTGTAAGAAAAATATCCATATTCAAAGCATAATAATCACTTTAATCTAGTTTGCGCTCACTGTTGTAAACTTAGCAGATTCCGGGCGGATGACGTATGGAGGTCAGCACTGCGCCACTCAGAAGTGACGAACGCAGAAGCGCAGGAGAGAAATAAAAAAAAAACACCAGTCACTAATTAGAAGGCAGTACAAAACAAGGATTTGTAAAGAAGAATGTCGGAGGATTTTGATATAAGCTGTGGCGGGAGGAGCAAACAACAGACACAGTGAGTGTGGCGTCAGGCCTCAGAGAGGCTTTTATTAACAGAAAAAACAGAGAATAAAAGTGTCCAAAGGGAAGGAGTGTCCAAAATAAACAGGGAATCTGGTGTCCTCATCGTGCTGCGGGGTATATGAAGGGCCGGTAGTGTTCAGGAAGGAAGGATCCAGGTAAGGGGCAGAGTCCGGCGGCTGCACACGCTCCTCTCTTCAGTCCGGGGCGCGAGGGGCGGCGGCTTCTTCCAGCAGCTGCATCCATCTCACTGGCTGCGGCACTTGAAGGGACTAGACGGGCCTGGCATCCCTGGGCCCGACGACCGTTTAACGGGTGCGGTTCTCGTCCGGGCCGCGGGTTCGGCGGGAGTCTCTCTACGAACCCCCACTCTGCGTCTCTTAAGGGGGGTGATGCGGGAGTCTCTCTACGTACCCTTCCTGGACCCACGAGGACACCAGTGTGCATGAGCTGCTTCTGTGGACAACAGTGAGCACAAGCTAGATTAAAGTGATTATTACATTTTCAATATTGATATTTTTCTTACAAAAATGCATAGAGTCACTACAGGAGGTCTTTATTCACTTTTTTTTAATGGAAGGGCGCTTTTTGTTTCACTTCTTTTGGACTGAAGCAATGCAACACCCGCTGACTGCAATGATAGAGCTTGAAAGATCAAAGACAATTTTTTAAATAACTCCAACTAGATTCGTCTGAAAGAAGAAAGTCATATACACCTAGAATGACTTGACGATGAGTAATTTATGGGCTAATTTTCATTGAATCATTGAAATTCATTACTGAAGTATATTTCAATGGATAAATTATACTTTTTACTCCTTACAAGTTCATTTCGGCATTAAAAGTACAAATTGCATCAAAACTAAATGGTATTACTATAACATTTTTGTATGTATTTGGCAGATTGCATTCAAGGTGCACATTTTATTTCAGATTTCAGCTCATACATTCCCTAGTAATCAAACCCATGACCTTAATATAAGATTCAGTGACCATGCCCAAATAACCTTGCCTTAACAGGGAAATTATTAAATTAATATGGTGTTGTATTTCTTGAAAGCAAAGAGTTTACATGTCTTTTAAATGAAAGACCTGAAGTGTTGGAAGAGAATTTATTGTCTTGATTCCTGGCTGAACCTGACAAATCCTGGCTTATCAGAATGCTGTAGTTAGGATTCCTTCAATGCATGCTTTAATAAATTAACAAAATGCTTGAGCAAGAATTGCACTCTCTCTCCATCTCTGTCATTTTATACGACAGACTTCATGCCTTTTGTGTCCCTTACAATATGTGTAAAAATAAAGTACAAGCATTGATATAGTACTATTCACTCAAGAAAAGGACAAGGAAAATCTACATTTAAAAAAAAATAATGTTTATATTAACTAGAGGTTTATGAGAAGCTTAATGATTACTAAAATTGGTATTTGTAAAAAAAACAAAAATAAATAAATAATAAAAAAAAAACACTTATCAGCATTAACTATTATACAAACACCTTAAAGTGCCTCGACCTTGAGCACAAGCCTGTCAGCCCTGTTACTGTTCATTTCTCCTGTAATTCAGACACTCACATTGCCAAGGTCACGGGTTTGATTCAGGGGAGGCATGAACTGATAAAATGTAAAATTTGTCTGTAAGTGTAAAAGTGCATACTGCATAAACATATAAATCAGCCTGAGATGTCACAATAACATGTATTAACCCGGTAAACTTGCTGTATGAAATAAAAATCAGAAAAATGTAATTTTTGAAACAGAACCATATATTAAACCTTTGGTCAAAACATTAAAATAATCTACAAATAATCATTATAACAATAATAATAATAACATAAAATTCAGGCTTTTATCATACAGTCTGATACAGTGAAAAAAAATTAGAGACTCAAACTGAGCAAAAATATTAATTTGGTGCAGATGCTGATATTTATTATATCAATTTCTGATACGTGTAATGTAAATCAATGAGATCTTTATAACAGTACAGCAGATACTGACATACAGTAAAATGATATAAAATTATAAAATTATATAAAACCATAAAATGATCAGTGGTCGCTCTATATCTCCAGTAATGTGTCTCAGTGAGATGAGATGTACCCGGCCAAGCTGACTCCTGCCTCGCTCCTGTAGTTTGTCTAGATCTCTGTTACTAATTAGACCCACCACAGTCGTGTCATCCGCCAAACTTAATGAAGAGGTTGGAGTTGTGTGACGGTGTGCTGTCGTGGAGTCAGCAGAGTGAGGAGAGGCTCAGCACACATCCTTGGGGGGCCCCAGTGTTCCAGTGTGATGGTGCTGGATGTGTTGCTGCCGACACGTACTGCCTGAGGAGTCTTCCAGTCAGAAAGTCCAACAGGCAGTTACACAGCGAAGTGTTGAGCCCCAGCTGGACCAGTTTGTGAATGAGCTGTTGAGGGATGATTGTGTTGAATGCTGAAAATGCTGAACTGAAGTCTATGAACAGCATTCTGACGTATTAGTCCTTTTTGTCTAGATGTGTGAGTGCTGAGTGGATGGCAGTAGTGATGGCATCATCGGTCGAGCGGTTGGACCGATATGCAAACTGGAAGGGGTCCAGGGAGGGGGGGGGGTGAGCAGACTTGATGTGTTGCATGACTAGCTGTTCAAAGCACTTTCATGAGAATAGGAGTTAGTGCAACTGGACGGTAGTCATTGAAGCAGAATGGAGATGGCT
This sequence comes from Cyprinus carpio, assembly GCF_018340385.1. NCBI lineage: Eukaryota > Metazoa > Chordata > Actinopteri > Cypriniformes > Cyprinidae > Cyprinus > Cyprinus carpio. The sequence continues at coordinate 23,078,749 of NC_056613.1, forward strand.
TCTTCCGGAAGCAATATCTAGCAATAAGTGCCATATTAAATACAATCATTTATTATAAACCTCAACTTATGTATTTGGAAGCATAGTCATTTAGGATTTTTTAAACTAGGGGTCTACTGGCCTTTTCTAATTACATTCATTTCTTTGTCTTTCTAGTCAACTTCTTGGGCAAGTCCATTCAAGATTCCTACTCATAAATGAACAGACACAGTTCTTCACTCTGATTCAGGTCTCAAAAGGATGGACCAGTTGTTTTCATCTTTTTTTTTTTGGGGGGGGGGGGGGGGGGGGGGGGGGGGATATACTCAATAATCCCTTATGCAAAATAAATTTTCCTGTTTTCGGTTGTAGTAGATCACAGGGTGTGCTTCACTAATGCAGGAGTCAAAAAAAAAAACAAAAAAATAAAAAACGCTAAAGAGTTCGGAAATGAATACTGATTAATTTACATTTATATCGGCAGGTGTCTCTTAAAACAGCAGGTCCAGAGCTTTATGCTCGCGAGCGGCATGAGCGAAAGCGTTTTCACATAAGACTGACATTTAAATATCTGACTAGCTACATAATTTTCATGCACAGAGTTCTTCAGAGGTCTTGTGGACGTCAAAACTCCTCAGTCGGCTGCTGCACGAATCATGGAAATTGCATGTTTTTGTCTAAAAAGCTGCATTGATAATATTTTATCTACATTACAATAACGATGAGGAATTTTATCATTTGCAATAGTAATTAAGAAAGAAATAAGTTGATACTCTTAAAAGGTACCTTGGAAGATATCACCACGATTATTGCCAAACAAGAGATGCTTTGGGAACTTTACATCACGAGGCTGCACAGTTTCTCATCATTGGTTGCTAAACAGAGAGAATAATCTGCTTTTCTCACATTTTGTGGAAATGTTCCAAGGTTACTTCAATAACTTAGGTCTTTTTGAATACTTGAACACACCGCACACACACACACCGCCACACACACACAAACACACACACACACCACACACAACAACACACACATTATATATATATATATATATATAAATATAGATAATATTATATAAACCACCTCCACACCAGCTTTGTTACATCACCAGGCTACGCATCTCATTATTGGGCTAAACGGAAATAATCTGCTTTTTTCCCCTCATTTTTGGGGTGGAATGTTTTCAAGGTTGCCTTCAATATAGGTCTTTGAATAACATGAACACACACCTCACACACCCACACACACACACACACACCCACACATATACGATATATATACTATATATTATATAACACATCACACCAGCTTTTGGGCATCACGAAGACCATGCTGTAAAACTCATATTATTTCTACATTGGCACTGGATAATATATGGACGCTTTGCAGCGTATGTTTTGCTATCTGGGCTCATTAGGGTCTAAAAGCGCGTTTCAGATGAAAAAAAAAACGCAAAGCACTGCACAAAACACGAAAGCAGCAGCGCAAGAGCGCTTCCGTACCAGACACCACGCTCAGCAGCTGGTAATCCCCAACACGTTAGTTTATCCTGTATATGGGCCTTTTCCTAGTTTGGCGGTGTGTTACTATCAACAGCGTGACGCGTGGAGCATGGTGCAGATGCTGAAGACGGCGGGGTGTCAGGACGACCGAGACGGCACAGTAAACACACAGACTAACAAAGAAATAGAATCACTCATAAAACTATTAGATTGAAAAGCAGTATAGGCGTTGGTCCAATTGCCTTTAGTCTTTCTTCACTGCCTCCTAGAATACTCGAGCGAATTATACAGTATGACAACAGGAAGACATGATCGATTTTCACGCATTAGTGTGGAATATTTAAGGTGAGCAGCGGTTTGGCATGAGCCGATGCACCCGTCATATGCATAAGTCGCCACGACATTCATAAGGAGTCATGCATATCAGGTCCATCAGAATTTATTGAATGACATATGTGGTACGGAACACATTTCGTCCTCACAGGGGTTAACGACCTCACCTGCGCCGCGGCTTTGCCACAGTGACTTCTGTTTCAGTCGACATTTCAGTTCTTCTCCGGATTAAGCAATGGAAGCGGCGCAAATGTGCTAAGAAAGCGGGTTTCTTGCGCGTCTGTGCAGGCGATCCCGCGTGCCGGAGGTCGGTCCGTTTCATTCATAAAATTCAGGCGCCACTATACAATAGCCGCTCGCGGAGTGAGTGCCACGACCAGGTTTATAAAACCTGGAGGGACTCACGACGCGAGGCATCTGGATCGTAATGAGCTGGAACTAGTCAACAGTTTCGTCCTGTTGCCGCGGCCGGAGAATGTTTCTGAGCCCAAAGCGGAAAGGGGACTGATCCGGGACTCCTCCATGCTTCTCTGGCGGGGGACCCCGGACTCCAGCAAACCACACCGACGGCCCACGATGGGACCGCAGACGCACAGGTACAGGAATAACACTCTCAAGTTGCACGTCTGTGCGCCTGTGGATTTTTGCAGACTGCTGGATATGTCATGCAAAATGATGTTTTTGGATTGCCACTGATTTTTATTTCTAACTATGTATTATGTCTGAAAAAATACAAACAGGCGTAACCTTTTGAGGTTTTGCAAATGGCGCGCTATTTGCAGCGCCTGTGTGCGCGTCATTTGTTTATCTGATGCTGAAAAAGTGATGTTTTGGTCGCGCAATCCTTTGCAAATGCCTTTTTCCAGACGAGACATGGTGTAAAATGCCAGCTGTTCATTGAGAAAAATAATATCCACCGAGGAGAGCCCACCAGCAAGCCCTGCGTCTAAGCAGTGACGTCAGAGGACCCAATGCCAAAAGTTAAATAATGACTCAGGAGACTATTTTTAGACGCGTCGAAGCGTATTTGTGTAAAAGAAAGAGTTCTCTAAAGTATCAACTCGAAAGATGTTAATAAGTGACGGTAATGAAAAACACCTGGTTATATGCCAGGACGGCACATGACTCAGTGTTGTGTTTCTGTCGCCAGGAATGACAACGTTTCCATGAGCAGAGCTGCAGGGATCTCGTTCGTTTCCGACGGTCCACCTGCGAGTCTCCAGCACGCCTGACATGCAATGGATGGTCCAAGCGACCATCATCGCGTCTGTGTCTCCGTCTCTGGGGTACAGCTGAAGCCATCGTGAACCACGCACAAAGAGCAAAAGCAGCTGGGAACAAGGGGGAAATGCGCTGCCCAGAAAAGCAGACAGAAAGAGCAAGAGCGAGCGGTTACAGTTATGCATGTGCTGAGTGTTGTGCGGCGCGTGAAATTCATGTGAGCGCGGTGTGCGCGGGATGGATGGGGAGGATGCAGCTCTTGCTTTGGCGATGGCTGCCTAGGGACCAGCAGCATCCAACTTTATATTCAGGTCACAGCAAGTCTGCAACAATAGACTATTTTTAGACCGCATTTGCAGGGGAAAGACGCGTTTGGGGTGAACTGGCGGATAGAAGGCGAGCGTTTTTGCAGGGGATGCAATGGAATTCTTCGAGATGATAATAAGTGCAATTCTCTCTGGGCTTTGACTAGCTCTCATCACGGAGGAAGAGGAGAAGAAGAGGATGCAGGAGAAGGAGAGGAATAAAATGGCTGCAAGCGATAAGTTGTCGCAACCAGGGACGGAGGCGAAACTCACCGACACCACCTCCAGGCAGTGAGTACAGAACCAGGGTTGTCATTCGATAAGCTCCAGTTCATCCAGAACATTCCCAACCTCTGTCTCTGTTTAGCTTGCTATTAAAAAAGTTATCCATTACCATGCGGTTTTGCCACCATTGTCTTCCCAAAGTCGTGTGAGAACCAGACTCAAATTTGTTTGGGAAAAGGTGAGCGTAGTGTAATTTCCAGAAAATTCCTAATGAATGATGGGTTCAGACATTGGTAGATTTACTGTTGCAAACAGAGCAATTCATTTTAAGCGTGAGGTTGTGGCTTATAGTTGGGTCTAAATATTGAGTCTGGATAGGAAAAAATATATTTTGAATAGAAAAAAAGTCTTTATTCACCCATCAAGTTTCCCCTCATGATGTCAATGGCACCTATTTAAACTGTTAGAGTCACCAGAGGGGTCTGGGTCTTCACACACAATACATTAAGTCGCTTCCAAAAGAAAGAAGTTTTTGCACAGATGCCGCCGAAGAACCTTTCAGTGAACAGTTCCTAAAAGACCAATTTTTCCGTGTGAGCAAGAGGCATTTACTAATCTAATAAAAATACTAACAAGAATAAAGATCCTTTTCTGCTTTACTGAACATTTTGAGTTCCATGCCTCCATGAACACACGAAAGGGTTTAGAATGGACCGAGAATGATGTTTTCCATTGTAGATCCCTGTGGCGGTTAAATTCCTCTTTGATCTGACTATGAACTACAGCTACACTTGTAAAAAAACATTCTGGTGTAAAAATTTACCGTAAAAAACGTTTCCAGCTTTACTTTTTTTATGGTTTATGGGATTTAAACTTTAAAAGTAACAATAAAAAAACGTATTTCGTAACTGATTATACTGTTATATTACCCACCTATTGGGGATGTCTGAATCGGTTTTGTACCCTGTAATGCAATCCCCATACTAAACCTAATATATAATGTAATCTAGTAATATTATATGTAGATATATGTATATATATGTTATATATATATCGTATAGTTATCCATATATGATATATATATATAACTATAAAATTAATATATTATAGGTATAAGATAATATATATTATATATACATCTATGTATGTCTATAATATATATGTATATATATATATATTATATATACCACACAAACATACATATGTGTAAGATGCATATAGGTAGAGCCACATTGGCACTAAACACTAAACTCCATCATGGAGACACAAATGGAAACTGTAGCTATACTTTTGTCATTTAGTACATTAGCAGGATTGCTTGTATCACAAAAGAACTGATATAGACTTATAAATCATGCCATAAATCATTTAATTTAATAACATTAGATATGACAAAATAGAACCCTAATTAAACCTAACTGATAGAAAAAAAAAACTAAGAAAGGAGACAGATTATTTAAAAGAAAAACAAAACATCCATTTTAAATTTATGATTTTCACTGATAAATTTTACTTCCAAAAATGGTTATTTTAAAAAACCCCCCAGTAAAATTGACATGGAAATGTCTTCTTATAGTTTTTCAAGTGTGTAAGGTAGCGGGAACTTACTATTAACCATTTAACAGGTTTTTACTCTAGCACTTTCACAGTTTTTTTACCGTTAAAATTCACGATCATTTTTTACAGTCTATTTTGCGTTTCTCCAGGAAACCAGACAAGACTAGAAGATGGACAAAGCCGCCCCTCCAGTCGGAAAATCGAGAACCTTCCTGAAAGGAAAAAGGAGGCCGGGAGTGGAGTATGTCCTGGCCACTCATAAAACCCTCGGCCAGCTTCCTGAAAGAGCTTGGATGCCTGTTTCCAGGAGTCTCCCCAGTCGCTCCTCCACTCCCGAAGCGGCCAGCAAACTCCCCGAGGACGGCCCTCAGGGACATGGAGATCCCCATGGTACACGTCCACCGCCATTTACAGGGCAACTACCACAATCCTGCTAGTGCTCCAGCGCAGAGGTCAGTCATGTGCGACCCCTCGAGCCTCCTCTGGGATGTCAAGGACGCGCTTCTCGAACCCCGGGGGGATCTCCCCGCGGGGGAAACGGCGCCGCTTCCGTCCCCGACTATCACGCGACAGCTGACCGGCTCGCTGGGGGGGCATCCACGGACTGGGAAAACCCTCTACAAGTCTGTTGTCAATGAATCTAGAAGCCTTTGAAGCACCCAACGGTGGTGACGCACATTACACACCCAACCTGCAGCAACTACCTGTCCCGTAGTTACCTTCGCATTTGCCCAGAGCTGGACTCCTCGCCGGAGGGGACTGGAAGGGCTGCAAGCGGTGGCAATGAGCAAAGCAGAAAATAGTTGTCGACCATCCTCAACTCTCCCACCTTGCTTGGCCTTATAAATGCAAAAGCGTAGATGAATGTAATGCAGTGCAGCGGCGTCGTTCTTAATATCTATTGGATATCGCGGTTGTAATGATTGTCCAGATGTGTGATGTTGGTGTGAAGCCAGCTGTTCAGTGGCTGGAATCCGTGTAATCGTGTGCGGGACGGGGGTTTACTTTCTTCCAGTAGACATTTGATGTAGCCCAAATACAAGAGCATGGATAATTATCTTATGAGCAGATATGAACTATGTTCTGGTTTCAAAAGCATGCACAAGACATCTATATATAGATATATATATACAGTGGTGGCCAAAATGGTTTTTGCTGTAGTGTGTCAGTAGGAAAAGATAAATATGGTTTTTAAGTGCTATCTGCTGCTGTAGGTGTCAGTAGGAAATATCCGTTTACATTTCCAATCAATTCATTTGGACTCTTAATGTAATAATGCAGTGAGATGTTTGTGCTGCAACACAGAGAAGTGGATCTGATCATTCAATCAGTCGTGTGTCTTGGAGTCACATTGAAGAAACAGAACAAACTGAGACAGACTCAGTCCAGAAGAACTGTGTCTCCAAGACAAGAAAGAACCTTCCTGCTTTTAGGCACTTGTAGTCATGTAAAAAGTGCTGTAAAAGTGAGGATGCTGTCAAAAATAATGTGGGTCTTCTATTAACTAAATTAAAGTCAAAACATTGGTGGAGGCATCCTCTGTGTTTAAAGCCAGCTTTGTCCTCGGTGCACTTTTGAGCAGAGTTTCTCAGGAGCTTTGCAGGAAGATTTCTTGAACATAGCGTCTCGGAGACACAGTTCTTACGGGATTGAGGTCTGTCTCAGTTTGTTCTGTTTCTTCATGTGACTCCAGGACAGACTGATGATGATCAGATCACATCTCTGTTTGTGTGCAGGCACAAACATCCTCACTGCATATATCACAAATTAATGGCCAAATGAATGATTGGAAATGTAAACTGATATTTCCATCTGACCACACTACAGCAAAAGGATAGAAATAAATAACGACTTAAAAACCATGTTTTGAGCTGCTGGAAATACTGTTGTTTCTATGATTTTGGCCAGCACTGTAAATATATAACCTATATAGCTTATATATTTATATGTATCAGTTCCATGATTTGTTTGATCTGGTGCTATATAAGTTCTGTGGAATTTGACTGCTGTTTTGTGTGTTTGTTTTCTATGGCAAGTAGTTTACCGACTCGTGTTGTGCTTTAATATACAGTCATCAGAGTTATCGCCCATACCTCAGTTAATCATCATTCGACTGGTGTTTTCACATTGTTTTAAATGTTTTACAGTTTTCCATGAAAAAAATAAAAGGACATCAGTGCATCATTGATGGAGATGTAGTTTTGCGTGATAATTTATTTTTCTACATTTTAAAGGGTTGAACTTCTTGGTCAACATGAGAAAGAAGGAAATGAGGCATTGATTGCTGAATAAATATTCACGATATACAGTCATGCACTGGTGTTGTTCTTGTGTCCTTTGTTTAGAAATAAACTGGATAGGAATAGAAATCTAATAATTTGCATGTATTTTGCACTCCGTCCTTACACGCAGGATGTTGAGTTGCAGACTGTGGGATTTACCATTAATTCTGTTGTTCTAACAAATAAAGGCAAATGCAATCATCAGTTGTTTTTTTAACAAAAGTGTTGTAACAGCCATCCATCTCAGATCTTCAGTGTTTACAGCAATAGACACTTAGAGACACAAACTGGCTTCCACGCGCAGCTTTTGTATTTTGTACACAAATAAGTGTTATTTCCAGTTTATGAAAACAAGCAGATGTTGACTGACGCCTGCAAAAAATATTTTATTCTTACAAATTATAATATAGGTATGCTATGATGCAAAAAATACCATACACAACAAATTTGTCATTATTTCTAAAACGTTATATAACACAATGTAACAAAAAATTGTTTCACACATAAATTCTGTATGATTCTGTAATTTTGTGTGCGGTACTATATTATTATCATACTTTTTGTTTTCATGTAGAATCATATTTTTGGTAAATATTTGGGTCAGGTAAATTTTAGAATTCTATCATTAAGCAATGAAACACTGGTTTAGTACATATATGTTTTTGAAAGATATTTTGCTTTTGGAATGTATGGGAACATTCTAGAAGTTTCTGTAGCATTCTGGAATATACATGTCATGTTTCTAGTTCTTTCCTGGAACAACCCCAGACATTATGGGAATAGTCATAAAAGACAAAAACCCATCCAGCATACACTTCTGAAGTACTGAATGACTCACTTTTCCTAACTGTTTGTTAACTGTTGTTGTGTATTATGATGATGTATGCATATTTTATGCATGAGTAATAACAGATTAGCTTGTTATCAGCTGTCAAAAATATTTTTTGTTTGTTTGTTTTTTGTTTCCATGAGCACTGTTAATGACGCACAAACTAGTAAAATGAAATTTGTCATATTCAGCCGTCACCACTTCATTAAAAAAAAAGAGGCAAAACAAAAACTTTATTTCAAAAAAAGAATGTTCACGGTGCATAAAAATTCTTGGTCTGCAAATTTTTCCTGAGCTTTTTGTCTGGTTATAGGGAGGGAGAATGTGTTATTTTTTTTGTGTGCATATTAATACTAAATAATTGTGTTCTTTACTTAGAACATACTGCACTATCTACGGTGTATTATGTTAAAAAAGCGACAAATAAAATTGCAATATATTTTATCACGTCTTGCAACTTGACAAACAGGTTTACAATATTATTGGGGGAAATATGACAAGTTAAATTTACATTTAATGATCTATAAGCATTTCACAAATTTCTTCTGATTTATATAAAACTATTATCAGAGCACCACAGTGAACCAAATGAACCAGTTCTGTGCACAGTATATGTCACATGCTACAGTAAATAATGGAGACTAGAAAATAGATCCAGACTTCTCTTATTTCCATCATCACTCTAGTGCATAACATGAGTCTCACACATCATTTGTCAGATAAAATAACTGACAGTTTAGAATTTACTGGTCAGCCACCCTGAGCATCAGACATTCATGAAACTAAGCATGTTTCCTTCTTCATGTTCTCCATATGGGGACTAAGTTTTGAGAGATTTGGATTTTGTGCACAGAAGATTCCATTTAGAATTTGACATCAAATAACTATGTGGATTGAATATGATTGGCTTTTTTTTCATATAGGAGATGTTGTTATGACGTCTAGTCGTCCACCAACGAAGATGAAATCCAATTTCCAACTAACCCGATCATATAAGGTTACTGCATTATTAAGGATTTTTTTATGTTGTAGGCGCAATATTTGGCGTGACTTGCCGTGCATCCTCAGAATGTCCTGTGGTCTGGGTGTATCAAGTTTGTTAAGTTTGGGCATTGCATTAGGAGGAAAATCAGCCATGCCAGAAATTAATGAATTAATTTGCTTATAGCTACACAACATTTGGACAAATCAAAATCCTTTAGATTACTTCTTGCCAGCATCATCCCTGACTTTGGTGAAGCTCGTAAGCAAGAGGTTACATTAAGCATTTTAACAGGGCATCTTGCTTTATTAATCTTCATTAGAAATGTCTTAAATAAGCAATGTGCATCCAATCTGTGTCATTGTCCTACTCATGCAAAATGTGGTATGTACCATCTTAAGTTACTCCTGACAAAGACAAGAGTCATCCAAAGAATTTAAGCTCATTTAATAATTTAACAGACGTGGGCCATTGGGCCGATATGTTTTGGACTGCAGCCCATAATAACTAAACGTCCCTTTTCTTGTAAACACAGTATCCAAATATCACAAGACATGGTACACATGGTCAGGGTACACTCTGACTCCCTGCTGCTGTCTGTGTGTCATGTCTTTTTTCAGCGGTTGTGATCAGTGGTGGGGCTGCGCTGGTCATATCTGGCTGCCTATACCCTCCCTGTCGCTGGTTACCGGACCCCCTTTCCTTTATATTCCTCTTCCGTCTAGTCCCTTGTTTTAAGTAGACTGTTTGTGTTCTATGTGTTTCATGTCCTGTGTGCTGGTTGTTTCGTTCTCTGGGGTTACACTCACCTCTGTCTCTTTCCTGCTCCAAGGACGCATAGAGAGAAGGACTCTGCCCGCATCTCTGCTTCACTCAACTCTCAGGTTGTTGGTCCTGTGCGAGCGCTGAGTCTTGGGCAGTCTTTAATCACTTTGGTCCGAATCACATTGTCCGACTGAATCAGTTGGATTACCCCCAGAGACTCCAAGATCTTTCTCCAGCTTAACCAGCTGGTTGAACGGATGGATCAGCTACACACGAGCCCTCCCATGGCTCCTACGGTAACCCCTCCTCCCGACCCCGCTGGATCTAGTAGCCGTTGCACTGAACCATGGCTCAATCCTCCTGCTTCTTACTCGGGTGGGCCTAACACTTTTTGAACCCAATGCTCTCTGACTTTCTCGCTGCAGCCTTCCTGTTTTTCTACGGAGCAGTCCAAGGTAGCTTTCACCATCACGCTCTTGGTGGGTCTAGCGAGACAGAGGGGAACGGCTATGTGGGATAATGAGCACAGCTGCTGTTCCTCCTTAGAGAGTTTCCCAAAGGAACTACGCAATGTGTTTTGATCACTCGGCTCAGGGAACTGAAGTAGCACGAGCCCTGGCGCTGCTACGGCAAGGAGAAGGCTCAGTTTCCAGTTACTCAATCGAGTTTCACACACTCGCGGCATCCTGTGGCTGGAATGACAAGGCTCGTTGGGATCACTTTCTCCACAGTCTGGCTGAGCACATCAAGGATGAAATTATTCCCTTGAATGTACCCTCAAGCCTGGCCGGACTCATCAACCTGTCCATGCTGGTGGATAACCGTATTGCTCTCCGTTCCCGGCATCGGAGGGGTGTGGCTTATCTCGAGCCTGGTAATAGAGCTGTGTCTGCAGCGTCAGGTGGACACGCCATCTCAACTTCTCGACTTCCCCCAGGATGAGCCGATGCAGGTTTGGGAGGGCGTGGTTGACGTTGAGGGAGCGCAGCGTCGCCTGGACAAACCAACGGTTGTCTCTACTGCAGAGAGGCCGATCACGTGGCTGCTGCATTGACTCTGGAGCAGAGGGCAATTTCATGGATGCCAGGCTGGCCTGCACTTGGGGATCCCCTCCATTGCTCTGGCTGAGCGTATATCGGCTAAAACACTTTGTGGCACCCTTCTTTCCAGGATTACCCATTCACTACACTCACACCCCTCGGCAACCATGTTGAGGAGATCTGTTTTCTCCTCATTCACCGCCCAAGTGGTTTGGGGGCACACCTGGCTAGTCAAACATAATCCCCACATTGACTAGGCTCTCAACTCTGTTTTAACCTGGAGCACTTTTTGTTTAGCTCAATGTCTGGGTGCTGCATTCTCACCTGTAATGTCTCAACCTGGCAGGTGTACCAGAGGTTTATCATGATTTTTAACACCCCTAAGTCCCAAGCTTCAGGGACTTAGGGAGGGGGGAGAATGGAAGACTGCCTTTAATAGCCCTACTGGGCACTTTGTATATTTGGTCATGCCGTTTGTTCTTTCTAACTCTCCAACAGTTTTTGTTTATCTGGACGATATTCTGATTTTCTTCTAGAACGAACGCTATCATGTCCAGCACGTCAGGCGAGTGCTCCAGTGGCTACTTGAGAATCGGCTCCATTCCTGGGATTTATCCTCTCTCCCAAGGGTATCAGAATGGATCCTGCCAAGGTAAAAGCAGTTGCTGATTGGCCCACCTCGGATAGTTGTCGAGCGGTCCAGCGATTTCTGGGGTTTGCCAATTTTTACAGGCGGTTCATTCGGAATTTTAGTCAGATCGCCCTTCCTCTGACTGATCTCACCTCCACTAAGAAGCTTTACAGTTGGTCTTCGCAGGCTCAGACTGCGTTTTAAACTTAAAGAGTCACTTCATTTCAGCTCCCATTTTAACTACACCTGACCTGTCTTGTCAGTTCATTGTGGAGGCGGATGCGTCAGAGGTGGGGGTTGGGGCTATTTTGTCCCAAAGATCACCCTCAGATTCGTGGTCTCCAGGTTAACGTGGTTTCTGACAGGGGTCCCCAGTTTGTGTCTAGGTTGTGGACAGAATTTTGTCGGCAGCTGGGGATGACTACGAGCTTATCCTCTGGTTATCACCCGCAGACTAATGGGCAGGCCGAGCATGCTAAACCAGGATTTGGAGAGGGTCCTGCACTGTGTGATGCCTGCCAAACCGTCGTCTTGGAGTTCAAGATTAACCATGGTAGGGTAGGCACATAACTCCCTCCCGGTCTTGTCTACAGGTTTGTCTCCCTTCCAGTGCTGTTTAGGCCACCAGCTACCTTTATTCCCCTCCCAAGAAACAGATGCTGTTGTTCCATCCATGCATGCGTTCAGTCAGAGGTGCCTCCGTACTTGGAGGATCGCCAGAGAAGCCCTCACCAGGCAACGTAATCGACTGAAGTTGGATTACCCCCAGAGTTTGTTTTGCTATTTTTGTTACAATTTTATTTGTTTTGATTACCTTTGGAGAACAAAATTTCTTTGCATCTAATCCTCTGCCTTTGAGTCCTCTGTCCTCATCGCCCCATCACAACACATGGAGAAGACATTCTTAGAAAACAGCCAAAATATCATGTATATCTGATTGTATATCTGGGGCTTACAGAGATTTCTAAATCACTGTTTATGTCCGTGTTATTGACAAAGGAAGGCTGTGATACTAATATTGTCAGAGCCACTGTAATCATTAGCATCATTTTCTAGGTCTCATAATTTGGCATCAGTGCATGTGGTTCAATAGCTTCTAAAACAATGGTGCACTTACAGTATCTCCTGAGATTAATGTATGTCATTTGCAAAGAAATCTGTGATCTCCAACATGCTTATTTAGATCATTAAACAGTACCTTAATTTTATATCCTAACTTAGTAACTGGTTTAAATTTTGTATTTATAATTTTGTGTGTGTGTTTGATTAACATATAGATCTACTCACGTGTGTTAAGATTTATAGCAGGCATCTAACAACAGTAACAACTACAAATGTCATGGTGTGTCTGTGATAAATCTTTACTCGACTGCCGATGTTGGGAAGCACTCAATAGAGTGTGAGTGTCTCTTCACACTTCACGTTATTCATGTACATTCAACAAAGCATCAAAAAGAACCACGGTACCATTAGGACAAGAACCAGAGTACCATGTAAATGTCATTCCAGTATCATGCTGCCGGTACTAAACAAAATCTTCATTCATGACATGACTGCAGCTTCTAAAAGAAACCTAAAAATCAAACATTTCAAACTCATTGGGTTTTTGGTCTGCTCCTCTGGAAGCTCCCTCACTTCTCGTTCTTCATGGTGCAAATTGAGTTATGTTTTAAAGATGTCTGACCTCTACTGATATCCAGCTAAAGAGCTGGAGGACAGAGAAGTGAGGAAATGAGAGAGCATCAGTCTGAGTATTGAGAAGCACACTGTGTGTCAGGTTTTGTTAAGTCTGGACAATGCATTGAGCCAAGGTTATTTTATTAAAATGACCAACGCTTTGATAAATCAAAATTATTTATCAGTTATTGTCAATATTTGTCATGAGTGTCTTGGGCTGAAGTTCCATGCCAATCAAACCAATGGCTAAAGTTTTTAAAAAAGCAAGTAAACCAATAATCCAATAGACAGACATTTATAGACTATATATTTAATCAACTCTGTTTCTGCATATAGCACCATATGGAGATCAACTATGGATTAAATATATCTAAATGCCCACAAATCTTAGATGTGGTATAGATTTGGTCTGTGCAATTTCAGATCCATAAAAATGTTTCCGAGTTATTAAGTGATTTTGTATTCACCGCCATAACTTTGCCCCCCTTATGGCCATAAATATGGCAGATGAGTAAAAAAAAGCCACGTAACTGAAGATAAATTGACTGCCCACTACTATGTTTGTGAACATATACAAAGGTAAACTTGAAAGTAACTGGAAAGTAAACTAGTTAGTAATCTGATTATTTTTTAAATGCAGTAATAAGTAATGTAATCAAATTATAATTTTAAAGAAGTGATTACTTTTTCTGAGTAACTTACCCAACACTGCTCAAAATGAATACAAACAGTCAAATGCAAACTCAGAATATTATACAAACCTGCAAACATTAAAGCTGTTAAATAAAACAAATGTCCTTTATGTAAATTAAAACACATTTTGTTTATCAATTTCTTTGCTACTGAGCTTCGATGTTCCAATTCAACCATACTAAGCAAAAAATTAAACATTTTTTGTTTCATTTTAGTTATTGCTGAATAGTGTTGAACTTTTTCTCCTGCATCATATTCTTCATGCAGTTTGTTTTAGCCTACTGTACAGACGTAAATTTGCATTTCCTTCACGTTGGTTGTTGTGAAAGGGCTTTTACTTTTGTAAAAGAATATTTCTTTTTACAATAAAAAAAAAAAAAGCAAGCCCTGACCATATTTAAAATGTAACAATAGCACATTACTTTACATAAAAAAAGTAACTAAGCGACGTAATTAAATTACTTTTTTAGGGGAGTAACGCAACATTGTAATGCATTTCTTTTAAAAGTAACTTTCCCCAAACTACATTAGCAACTCTTGTGTTGCTCATGCATCTGGCAGGCAAATAGGCTACAATTTGTATCTATGTAATATGCATGCATCATAATAAGAGTGTTAAAATAAGGGGGCAATTTTTTGAAGGGGAACGGCGAGGAACGCTCCTGGGCACACAGCGCAGTGCTGCAGCTTGGCAGCCTAAAGCATGTAAAGCGCTGACGGAGAACGGAATGTTTGTTTTCTGGTTTCTAAGGGGTGGAGCGAGCCTGTATCTCACTTCTCCACTTCTCCATGTGTGTTTTCCCTGCAGCTCATTCCTCATCCTCCCTGCTGACGTCTGACTTCCGCATTCCTCGCTCTTCCCGATCAGGGATCAGCGCTCCAGACTCGAGCTGATGCAACGATTCCCGCTACTTCAAGATCTACTCGCGACCTCCGGCTGACGTCACAAAGGGACTCCACTCGCTCACCTCGAGACCAAAGTCAGGTTAAGAGCGCAACTTTGGCAACTTTTTGCACGGCTCCGAGTCGCTGTGTTTCTCAGTGGCTGCGTCTCAAAGCGCGGAGAGCCGCCTAGGCAGAGCGCGTTTTTGCGCATCTCCGGCGCGCAGCAGCATTTTCTTGGGCATCGTGAGAGGCTTCGCGCCTGAGATGCGCAAAAATGCTGTGTGTGTAGGGCTCTAGCTAGGTTTTGAGTCACAGCCCGAGTGTGTGCAAGCACAAAATGGTACATTGCAGAATAAGTAAGCTGAGTATTTCATATTTCAGCAACAGCAGTGTATTCTATTTCTGTAGCTGCATACCGCTAGTGCAACTTAAATAGCTCTTTATTTCCAGATTTGAACGCATTTCACTCGGCCGTGTCCATCTCTAGTTGTAGCCTACATAGGGAATGTTCACTTCCTAATATACCGCGCTAATGATGATGATGATGATGGGACAGATGGACTCAACACCGCTGTAAGCTGAAGTTCATGTTACATAAGAGAAACTTCCGCTTTGAGATCATTGAGTCACTGCAGGGCGTGGTGCATATGCACATTCATATTCTGATTATCTTTACATTATTGTTTCACATTATTTGTCCGCTGTCGCCGTGCATGTAAAGGCTCGTGAGATGCTTGCGTGGTAATGGCGCGTGAACAGGATACTAACTGTGCACGCGAACTTTTTAAAATTCAAATAATCCAATATAAGAGGTTCAAATATACAGTAGGTAACAAAAGTGTGAGACCACTAGCGAAATGCTGTTTTGCATTGTTCTAGTTTGATGGAAAAAATAAATAAATAAATTAAAAATAGAAAAGAATAATAGGCTAATAATAAAAAATACAGCTTGAGTGAACATTTGAATTTGAGAAAGTGTCAGTTGAGTGTTTTTTTGTGTGTATCTTTTGCCTTAATGTTTTAAAACAAAAGATACAGCACTAGAACTAAACGAGATGATCATGTTCTCCAGCATTTTGTTTGAGATGATCCAAAAAGCATCTCGAACCTTAAGGAAAGCAAGATTTCAAACAGACTTAAAAGGATTTTTAGGGCGGAAATAAAACTAAAACACAGTTCCATATGATCAGCTTTGTGTATATATATTAATATCTGTGGTCTCTATTTGCATTTGCTATCAATTAAAGGGCCTGAGGTGATGCTTTCTTCTTGAGTGCACTGAGCATGTCCAGATCTACAGCTGGATATCCGTCATCTGAATGTGATATTAGTGTCTTATTTAAAACATGATCTAAAACTTCAGCGCTGCAGACATTTACAACAAAGTTAAATGAGCTGCAGTGCTCTTCATAGGTAAACAATGCGCAGCAAGCATTTTCAGTTGTTCAGTAAAGGGTTTCAGTTCCACTCAAAAAGAAGTGGGCGATAAAATCTGGAAGCAATGTGTGAAACTGCTTCTCATTTCATAACAGTGCTATTATAACTGCATGCATAATGCAACGAAATGACACTGACCTTTACAGCGCTGACGAATGGAGGAATGTTGATTATGACACACAGCTGTATGCAGTGAACTGATCAGCAGTAACTCCACACAGATTCATGTCACTGTGAACAGACTGGCCTTTAGAGTGAACTGTGACACTCTCCGGCGTATAAACACAAACTCACACTCATCAGCAGATGCTTTTGGGATTTCAGAACTGGTTTTGGGGTGAAATGTTCAGAATCTGCGATTAAATGTGTTTAATAGAGCTAAAAGCATACAATAATGTTGCATTCAGATTCATTAGTTTTAGACTTGTTAAAATCAGAGAATACTTCATTTTGGCCAGATCCAGTTGTGAATCTTGACTGATGTTCTTGAGCACAGAAACTGGGGAGCATTATTAGTGTTTAAGCATGTCATGTTATAACAGAAGTGCAACACGCTATACTTAATTAAACTCATTTATACTAAATTTATTCATGCAACAGAATCAAGCATCTGAAATGTGTTTTTTCTATTCAGAACTGATTTTTATTTGTTTAAAGAACATACATATTTCATATTCAAGAACACAACTTATCATATTTCAACATATGTAAAAAACAATTTAAACTTCATTTGATGATTCAAAAAGGTTAGCTCAGTGTCAGTTTTGAAGCTCTGATGTAGGATGAAATTGCAGTCAATTTAATAATTAGAAACAGTGGAAAAATTACTCTGATTTGATTTGTTTAGAAAAGCTTCCATTGCGCTTTACCTTGTAGGACTTCATGAATGACTGATTTGATGCTGTACAGAGGCAGAAGTAGCACTACACACATTATGCACTTGAGAGATTCGACTGTCAATCGATTCCAGTAAGAAGTTAGTATGATGTTATGCTAACAATATGATACTCCGGTAAGCATGTAAATGCACAGCACACACAGACACAGGTTTTAAATTACACTGGACCATTTTAGCAACACTTGTTAAAACTACCGAACCTCTTATTAAACTCCTAGTAACTCTTTTATGTGTAGTTTCAAAAGCTGAACATAATTTCTCTCTTTCTCCGGATGTGTTGTTCAGCAATTTAACACATGAATATAGATTGATTATTGTATTCATATTATATTTAAACAAACAGCATGATCAAATCACATCTGTGGCTCACGCTGCATTCCTCCCTGGACCTTTGCAGAACTGCTGTCCACAATAATGTAGCCATCGATCCATTAGAGCAAGGCTTAATCTGTGATAATGGAGCAAAGTATTAATGTAAGATGAGTTAACGGTGGCAGCGGAGAGAGTGTTAGCGAGCACGGCGCTCTCAGGAGCTCTATAGGACTTTCCAGTGCAAATCTAAACAAAGAGAACAGTGTTGTATTCTGTTTATTTTTCCAAATCCTTCATGCTGTCATTCCCTCAGTACATTCTTGTCTTGGACTGGTTCGTATGAAGTTTTATATTGGAAGTGTGCTAAAAAGTTTTAAAGATGGTGAATTTTACGGTGGAAATCGTTTTTTTCCATTGGGGCTTTCAGAGAGATGGCTTGTGTTGATGGAGTGAGTGTGTGTGTGTGTGTGTGTGTGTGTGTGTAGACAGAAAGGGAGCACACCTCATACACCTTCTGAGAACCCAACACGCTTGATCCTGATTAATATATAGCAGAAATAAAGACTGAAGGGTGGTTTGAGTTTGTATGGAATATAAGCTTACTACATACTGAACACTGCACAGTGTGCACTCTGTACAGATTACTATAGTTTAATTGCTGCAGCATGCTGCAAACAGTACAATGACGTCTCATATTTGGCAGTTTGATCATTGGCAAGTACAAATATAGCTCTGAAACTCTTTCCAAATTAGTGAACTAGATTTTTTGAAGAAGATGCAAGTTATGAAAAACTGCTGTGCGGTTGTTAAGGTGCTTGAGTGTTTTTTAAACTATTTCTGTGAGGCTGCTAGGGTTCTCCGGGATGTGTGTCTGTCTGATATTTTGTAATAATGCACATTATTATTATTATTGTTGTTGTTGTTATTGTTAAACCAAAACTAAAATGTTAATTTAGCTGAAAAAAAGAAAACTTGAGTTTATTTAAAAATTAATTATTTAATAATTTTTTTTAATAATCAAAAAAATATAAAAAGTTGTATATAAGGTATATAATAATATATAAAATATATATAGGGCTATGTTTATATATGTATATATAAGAGTTTATTTGCAAAAACAGATAACTCAGTTTTTTTAAATGTTCAAAAATCATGTTTTTTATATGATGTTATCATGGTTTTAGTTAGCTGTATTTTTTTATTATTAATTTAAAATTTGCCCAACTGCAGCTTGACTGAGAATAACTGGAATTCACAGTGAAAAAAACATGATTTTGAGAAAAAAAACTGAGTTTATCTGTTTTTTGCAAATAAACTCTTTATTATTATTATTATTATTATTATTATTATTATTATATATATAGTTTATTTGCAAAAACAGATGACTTTTTTTTTTCTACTCCGATTCTTTGTTGAATTGTAAACTTTACACCTTTTAGATTTATTTAAACATAGCCCTACACATTACATAATGAAGACAGCAGGTAAATTTAAACACAACGAATGTGTACTTGTCACACTCTTGTGTGTGAGAAGACAAGTGCACGACTAAGATGAAGGAATATAAACATGTATTTATTATTATCCACACAAAGACAAATAAGGAATAAGCAGGAACCGGAAGGAACTAACAGAAATGGACTAAACTAAAAATTAGTTTTTTTTTTCTAGCCAACTTATGATTTTGCAGACACTGAATGCCTTTCCTGAGACAAAATGTAACATTACATGAGATTGTTAGATTCCAAGTTGATTTACTGAGGTTCTTCTGCGTCTGAAACACTGATTGATTGATTGATTGATTGATTGATTACATGAGGCATGATTCATTTCAGTAAGTTGTTCTGTTTCTGTAAGCTCTACAGCGATCGTTACACCACACTGAAGAGTGTCAAAACCACATTTATTTATCACAGGTGTGCTACAGATAATGTTTAGTCACATTAACTGAAAACAGCACAAACTAAAAGATTAAAAACAAGAAATCTAAATAGTAAATCCAGCAATAGCATCCACACATCTGACAGGTTCATCTGCATTGTGGGAACAAAATAGAGACTGAGAGCATCAAAACAAGCCATTGATTAAGTGCTGCACCGTTTCAGCTGAAACTGAGAATACATTTCCAGCCGTATATTATTGGTTGCTGTAATTTGATGCATCATAAGGTCTCTAGATATAATACCTTGAATGGAACAGCTTCACTAATTTTATCATCCACCTGGCAGAAGTTAAAAGTAAAGCACACTACACCAGTTTAAGGTATCAGTCTGTGACAGGAATGATGCATGACGAGCCTGTGTTAGTAGCCTGCTTGGGGTTAGGGACTTGTTTAAATGACTAACTCTCGGTATGAGCAATGATAGCTTGCCTTAGCAAAGACTAATTAAACTTCCTCTGAGTCAGAAGTGTTTGTGTGTGTCATGCAGCGGTTCACATATGGCAGTGATTTCTTGTGTCATCGTGAGGCGTTTCTTCAAGAAGAGCGTTCATGCATTGGGAAGTAACATGTAACTAAATTATTAAATTTACTGAAAATAAATGTGTAGTTAAATTACAGTTACTTATGATAACGTTAAGGATTACAAAGAGGGTTGCATCTGATTTTTTTCCACACACACACACACACACACACACACACACACACACACACACACACACACACACACACACACACACACACACACACACACACACACACACACTCTCTCTCACACACACACACACACACACACACACACACACACACACACACACACACACACACACACACACACTCTCACACACACACACACACACACACACACACACACACACACACACACACACACACACACACTCTCTCTCTCTCTCAAAAACAAACAAACACACACACACACGTGTACAGATTTGATTGATTTCTTTCATAAATTGCAGTGACTGCTCTAATATATGAGACTCCATTGTTTCAGGAGTTTAGGACTCATGATTATTCAATAATTGGTTTATTTCCTATTTGGGTTTATCTTCTGTATATACTTTTTTTTCTTTTTGAGATTAACTGCTTTTTTCCAAGCAATCGTTAGATGCCAGTGTTTCCTGTCATAGACTTGATTTCAAAAACAGTATCCTAGCTCAGAATGATCTCAACATCAGTAGAGCTGCTAAAGTCTGATTTTGAGGTGGTTGTGCGTTAAAATTAAATCATTATATTCTTAATTCAAGTGATGAAGGATTGTGAAAGTCTGACAGTGATCAGTGTTGAGTTCTACTGTAAGGTTAAACCTGCCTGCTTTACGTGTTTGAAGATGATTAACAGTTGAAAACATTCACTAGAAACTTAGAAAAGCAATCGAATATGATAAGTTACATTAATAAAGTAACTGAAATAGTTACACTACTTGTTACATTTTAACTTAAAGCTGGTAACTTGTAATCTGAAACCTGTTACATTTCCAGAGTACCCTTCTGGTAGCTGGTCGCTCTCTGTATCTCATCAGGATGCTCTCTCGAAGCTACAGAATGCACACTGCGTCTGAAAGGCTTTGGTTTGAGGAGGACTTGTGTAGGCCGATGACATTGTCCTGTTCCTCTGCGGCCACATTCCTCTCGGCTGACACGCAGAACAGTGCAGAGATTTGGACGGAGGAAACATTGGTAGCGGGCGGATCTTGGCCGACGCGCTCAGTTCTTCTCTCCACAGCTTAAAGGAGAATGTGTCTGGGTCTGGTTTGTGCCTCTATTAAAAAAAAAAGAGGAAAAGAGCAGCTTCTCTTGCCAGGAGTCAGTAAGTGCTCGTGTTCTGTACATTGGTCAGATGTGGAGAGGAATATTGCATATCTTACTGTATGGGCACAATGGACATGTGTTAGATACAGCATTACTGCTGGTTAATTCTTTATGAACAGATGCGTATTTGAGCCTGATGCTGATTGGTGGTGTACCAAAGAGAAGTCATTAAATGCATTTAGAAACTTTGTTTCACGTTTGGATTCCTTTTGAAGGTGATGCGTGTCAGTTTTTCAGTAATAAAATACTTGTACTTGTAGGAAGTCTTCTGGTAGTTTGACTTTCTGAAGAGTGTAATACTTGCTGACAACAAAGTGACTCAATGAACAATAAGTGCTGTCTCTCAGGAATTAGATCACAAATTATCTTGACGGGGGGTTTTACATAAAACTAGCTCCGCACCGTTTGTCAATCTTGATAAGACATAGCTAATCCAAATAAAATTTCCTTACACAAATGCGTAGGATATAGAGTTTGACCTATACATTTTTGATTGACACAGTATATTTCTGTATGTAATTATTCAGGATTTAAACAGGAGTTAAATCAGAAATTCTTAAAAGGGAGACTGTTAGCAGAAATTCATTTAAATACAATATGATCCTCTAATACTATATAGATAAAATGATCTGTATTTTTAAATGCAGATACGAGTTTGTAAACAAACATATTCTGATAATTATTTGTCCATCAGCTGATCTGATGTTTGCTGCTGTGAGATGAACATAACTCTCATTTACAGTAAACAGGAAAAATTCCTCACGCTATATAAATAAGCAGTTATAATTGAATGGTAGTGTGCTTACCTGTGTTCACTTTATGAATGAACTGATTCAGATCTCTGATTCATTTGCATCATCATTCAGAAATGAAGTGGCAGATGTGATATATTCAAATACGTTAGTATGCTGGTAAATACTAGAGATCGACTGATTGTGGATTTTACTGATACTGAAATCTAGGTTGTACTGAACCATGCTTGTTATATTGATCATTAAAGTTAGGTCATAGTTTAACTAATGTAAAAAAAAAAGTCCATAATTTAAAAATGTGTTAGTAATACTTAATGTTGAAATTAACACACTCTAACAAGAAATAATAGCTACTTATACAGCTTCCATTAATCTTAAAACACCGGACGCGTCACGTTCAGTTCAAGCAGCGGTTTGAAACAGTTTGAAGTAAACAGCAGAAGTTTACTTCAAGAATGAACAAAGATGAGTTTGAAGTTCAGTGTTAAAAAAACAAACAAAACACACAATCTAAATTATAGCTCTTTATATAAAGCATACTTATTAGAGCCACAAAAAGACAAACATTTCACTGAAAAATGCACAATATAAAAGTTTACAGCCTAGGGGGTAATCGGTCGACCTCTAGTAAATACTGCTGTTTAACATATTGTGATATATTTTATGTGAAAAAGACTGAATGTCATTTGTTCATTGTACTGAATTGTTCATTTAGTGAAAACAGTGCAGAACAGCGGGCATGTAATGGGCCACAGCGGCTGTTCGGCTGAAATGCTGGTTCCTTTGATTAAAAAGAAATAACAATTTTAAGCTATTTCAGAGCAAATGCAAATGCAACAAAAATACATTTTGTGGTGGTACAGTAATCAAATTCTAACTTCAGTCAGAATTTTTCTTTAATAATTCTGAATTATAACTTAATTGTTATTATAAAACGGAGAGTTCCAGTCCTTGATTCTGATTGGCTGAGCCAAGTTCAAAGCTGTTGTAAAGTACTCTACAAACATACACCTTTGTTTACGTTTGTGTGTTGCTCGGCAACCACTTTGTTGGAACCACAACTGTTTCTGAGGAACTACATTGTTTGGTGGAAGAATACTGTTTTTATTAATATCATTACACTTTATTTGCTCTGTTTTATTTTGTGTTATTTTATAAATTCACTGTAAACCATGGCTTCTTGGGGCTTATTGCTTTAATAATTTATATTTCAGAAGACGAGTTCTCTCATGATGCCTGTGCTCTCTCTGCAGCTGTGGTCTCGGGCGTTTGTGACATGATGCCAGGACAGATACCGGACCCCTCGGTGACCGCCGGCTCACTGCCCAGTCTGGGCCCTCTAGCAGGCCTTTCTGCCACCACACTGAGCGAACACCTGAAATACGCCGACCTCTGCAACCTTGGGGCCATGCTGTCCCCTTTACATCTACTGGGGAAGCTGGGCAAGCGGCCGCTCCCTATTAAAGCCGAGGTGAGCACCTTTCATCCTTTAGCTTGGGGAACAAATTAAGGAGCATCTTTAGGAAAAAGCGCAGTTGTTTTATCTGATTGAACTAGTGCACATCAGTATGTGAGGTCTGTTTCATACATGCATCTAAATGACTCTCTGCAGGAAACCCAAACCTGATAGCAGAGCTGTCAACTGATTTAATCGTCTGGTTTTATTAAGTGTGCATTCTCGTTCAGGCCATTATTTAATATTGCTTTCCAAACATCTGCAGTACATGCACTGTAAAAAATATATTTTTTGAGATTATTAGAGTGGATTTTACAAGAAAATACTTCTTCAGTGTTTCTGCTTAGTAAAGTCGTTTAAGTGGTGCTTGCGTCTTCTTTGTGATTACTGTGGAATTAACTAGAAATTTCTGAATGAAGTTAGAAAGTAAATCTTACATCATGTTTTTAGCATGCACATCTGGCACAATACTGTGCATTCTCACAAAAGTGCAGTGACTCCATCTAGTGGATAGAAAGAGACTGTTCAAACACAAGACTGAATTAAAAAAACTGGGAATCTAAGCACAAATGAAACAATAAAGCAAAATATAGTGTTTAATAGTCCCAAACATATCAAAACAATAAAAAAAAAAAAAAAAAAAAAAAAAAAAACTCCACAGTGGCATTATTGATGACTTATAGACTGGAGATGAGATATAAAATCAAGGGAAAACAAACCTTGTTTTATAGATAAATAAAATACTTGAAATGCATGAAATACTTCAGCCCCAGAACAAGCAGTACAAATGTGTCTGTACTGTTTAGCCAATAACTTCAAAATTAATTTCAATTATAATTACAGCTTTTATAATGAATTACTTATTTTTAAGTTATGTTTCCTGCCTTTTTATTTAGTTGTATTCTGTCTGAGAATAGCGACAGATTCTTGTTTGAAACAACAGTGGAGGGAGAGCATTCGTGCTGACTGAACAGCTGTTACTGTCCTAGGAATAATAGTTCTCCCAACATTAAAGGTTAGCTAAAAATGTCTTCACCCTCAGGGCGTTCAAGATCAGGATGAGTTTGTTTCTTCATCAGATTTGTAGAAATGTAGCATTGCATCAGTGTCTCATCAATGGATTACTCTGCAGTGAATGGGTGCCGTCAGAATGAGAGTCCAAACAGATGATAAAAACATCACAATAATCCACAATAATCCACAGCACTCCAGTCCATCAGTTAACATAACAATATTTGTAAGACATATCCTACAGATTTCATTCAGCAAATGCCTATTGATATTTCAGTTAATTCTTGCATTTCACAATCTGATGCAAACAGGAAGCTTCTTCACTCTAGAATTAACAGCTTTTCAAGGTCTGTCCTTTTTTCTTTGACTTATATAACATAAATAAATAAAGCCCTACCAGAAATGAATTGCCATGCCACTTGTCAAAAAGTATTTAAGCTGTTACTAATGATCAGACTACTCAAACTTTTTAGTTTACCAGCAGAGACAAATGTGCTGTTCTTGGCTCCAAAATGTTCTACTCTTATTTAATAATTTAGTTTTATATTGAATGCATTGAATTGAACGTTACAATCTGGTTTCCTAAATAAATGAAGTACTTTATTAGCACATAGGAAATGTAGTGTATAAAAAACCTATAAAAAGCCTTAATTTTCTTATTTTGCTGTTGCCGCTCATACAGAAAGATGAAGAGGATGAGCGGAGGAAAAGAAGGCGAGAGAAAAACAAAGTGGCGGCAGCAAGATGTCGAAACAAAAAGAAAGAAAGAACAGAGTATCTACAAAGGGTAAGTCGTCTGTAAAAGCCTCGTTCAGTGTTGGGGAAAATTACTTTTAAAAGTTATGCATTACAATATTGCGTTACTTCATTAAAAAAAAAAATTAACTAATGGCATCACCTTGTTTCTTTTTATGGAAAGTAATGCATTATGTTACTTTTGTATTATTTTTTGTTACCTGAGATAGTCTTGCTTTTTTATTTTAAATAACAAAAATCCCAAAAGTAATATTTTTGGCAACTAAGGGCCACACCAAAAGTGAAATGAATAATCCTCAGGCTGAAGGAAGTGCCTCTGCCTCTGCACTTACTCCTGATTTCTCTCAACATGGGACAGATGTCAGCGATTAAAGGGTAAAACATAGTAGTAACTGGCGTTACTTTTAAAAAAAAAAGAGTAATATAAAAAATATATTTTCTTGTCGATTTAAAAGTACTGCATTACAATCTTGTGTTACTCCATAAAAAAAGTTACTAATTGCATTACTTTTAATAGAAAGTAATGCATTACGTTACTTTTGTGTTACTTTTTGCCACCTGGGCTCCAATATTTTAATGCATTACTTTACTAGTAAGTTAAATAAGTAATCTGATTATTACCCCCAACACTGGCCTCAGTTTCTGTATCAACATGTAGCACGAGTGTATTAATGTGCCTTCAACTCTTGACTGAAGGAATCTGAGCGTCTAGAGATGATGAACTCGGAGCTGAAATCACAGATCGAGGAGCTAAGCACGAACGACAGCAGCTCATACTGATGCTCAATCGCCATCGGCCCACCTGCATCGTGAGTACAGACAGCATCAAGACGCCTGAGAAAGAGGCAACCCTCTCCTGGAGCAGGTGGAGGCCAAATGACAAGGAGCCACACAATTTCCATGTTACTGTTTACAGGTCAGCTCGTCTCCAGCTAGCTGAAGCACTTGGCTCGAAGCACTTGGACATTTTAGGGAAGAGAGAATGGTGTCTCTGACCTGCGAGGTTGGAGTTTAGAGACTAAAAAAAGCAAAAAGAAAAAACACACGGATGGCCTGTGTGTTGGCGAAACATTTTTCAGTTTTTTTTGTTTTTGGTCATAAAGTGCCTTATTTGTTTTAGTCCATTTAGTTTTTTGGAAAGAATTGTCTATGTTGTTCTGAATGAATGAAAACACTCATTGAATGGTTGGACATGCATGTTAACTGGATGATTCTTCACGGACCTTCTCAACGTTTATTCACCATTTGCTGCCTTCAGTTGGGTTTTTTTTGTTTTTTTTCTGACGCAGGCGTCATGTATGCACATATGTATGAACTGTTTACATCTTGCCAATTTATTATAGTTATCTAGTATATAAATATATGATTTTTATACCTCCTGTACATGGACTTATCACTAGATGTGATACATTTTATGCAACAATTTCATAACCTCTATTTCTGTGACTTATTCAATTTGTTGTATAGCTGTGAAAACTGCAAACACTTAATAAACAAGTGATTTCCAAATGTTATTTTGCAATACTCAAAATTTTTGGAGTCATTTATTGTAAAAATTCTTTTCAAGCTCTGTTTCATTTCATTTCTCTTTTTTCTTGAAATAGGCAGAGGAAATATATCAAATAAAGCAACGCAATCAGAAAAGGCAAGTTAAGATAGAATCAAAGGCTGCTGTTTACAAAAACAACAAACAAACAAACAAACAAACAGTTGCTTCAAACATTTTCTCTCCTCTTTTGTCTGTCATATACCAACATTAGCCCCATCAGTTTTTACTAAATCATATTATACTGCGATATCATTTATAAATATAATTTAAATTAGTAATCACCTTTTTTTTAAACAGACGTATATTATGCTACATCATGCATACATGTTTATAAAATGTGAAAACATCATAATCTTTCATATTTTTAAAATATTTTGCGTAGTTTAATCATAAATAATCAAATCATAATTTGATATGTTTCAGAATTCTTTGTAGCAGATGTGTAGTGCATCAAAAAACGTCCTGTTTTAAAGCGTTTTTGGTTTGTTGTTTGGGGTCCCTGGATTATTGGCAAAACTGAAATGATTCCAATATAAAGTATGATAGTAAGAAAAAAGGTTCATATGTCATTTGCGCTTCAAAATAATCAAGTACAGGTAATCTATTAGTTCATATTAAATGAATATGCATGGAAATTCAAGTGTGTCATTAAATGTATAATCTTGGATTTACTACATTAATGGCTAAACTGTCCATAAATGCATATTACAGCAGTTTCCTATGTAAGAAATCACTAATGACTCTGGGATGTCAAAACCCTTTTTTTTCCTAGTTATACTTTGCAACTGTATTCATCATCCTTCAAAGTCCTTTCCAGACTTATGTAAAAGTACGGTTTCGCTTCTGGAACTGTCATTATGGAAAAAAAAAAAAAACAAAAAAAAAAATTGTTGTAAAGAAAATTCTGCCAATCAGAGTCAATCTCAGCAAAAGAGCTCTGCGGGGAACATCCTTACTTATATATTTGTATATGCATATTTGACAATACACTTATTATCTGTACAGATAATTTTCAACTACTTTAAATGAATAGTTTTATATTTCTCCACCATTTTTACTTTGCAATGCTTCATGGGATTGTAGTTCCTTCCTCCATTAAAGCCCTTCAGTTCTTTTTTTTTCAGTATTGTTTGTCTTTTGTCTATAAATGCCTCTTTGCTTCAAATAGAAGGTTGCAGTGTTCCTGCCTTATAACTCTTTAAATAAGACTTTTTAAAATATATGGTAAAAAATATTTGCAGACCCGAAGGTGGTAAAAACTAATGCACTTTTATAACTGCATTTACCATGACTTTACAAAAGAGAAAGAAAAAAAGAGAGAGATTGATTACAGCTGTCAGATGAGAGAAAGATGTCAAATTTACAGCGACTCCCCTGAAGCTGCATTAGAAAAACCCCCGCACAGCAGTGCAGACTTTAATATAACATTAATATAACAACAGTCAAATGAAAATATGTATACAGCTTTTTTTACAGACTGCAACAATTAAGATGTCCCAGACTGAACCGTTCTTTTCAGCTTTGAAATGTGAAGGCACTGCACTCATCCAGAGCCTCAAACTGGACTGCATCATCTGTAATACATCTGTAAACAAGGAAAACCTCTTTAAACAGTTCTCTGTAATGTAACCTTCCAGAACGATCTTTCCTGTGAACGGCTTTAATTGTCTGAACTCAGTCGCTTTCCATCTGTCAGTTTTGTTCAGTCCCCTGAGGCTTTGAGATTTGAGAGGCAAATTCTGCTTTGAGATTTTCATGTTTGTTGCTTAAAACAGCTGTGTGTCCTGCAGACATCCTTGTCTCTTTTAGTCCTGGCATCCATATTAGGATCCATTGATTTGATGAAGGCCTTGGCAGGTTTGGCATCACAGATGATTCCACTAAATTGAACTGGCATGTGTCTTTCTTGGTACCACAGACCCTCGCTCTCCAATTTCATCATTTCCTTAACTGTGGCCTAGAGTTTCCACATGCTATGGCCACTGGGAATACATCTCTTAGTCTCAGATGTTCAGGTTTTCAGACCACAGTTATGCATTGGAACTATTGAACTGCAAGAGACTACCAAGATCTCAGTTCTGACACATGCGTTCTCTCATTTGTCTTCACAAAGTTTATTTTTTTTTATTTATTTTTTTTTTTTACTCCATTCCTGACTTCTGCTTAATTTTTTTTTTTTGAGTATCAAACAATGTTCTAGAAGCTGATGGAAGGCACTTTGGTCCATTTCTGCAACAATTTAACTGTCTACAGCATTATTTTCAATTCCATTTTCCAGACTGGGATTTCAATTAGCCGTCATCGGGATCTGGAAATGTGAATCTCTTCAGTTTCCGAATGTCATGTCAACTAGTGATTTCTTGAGTTATTAGTCCCACATTGGAAATTTCAAGACAGATTAATTAAGTTTGCCAATATAATGTTTCTTAAAGGTTAGATTTTTGTGAATATTTTGAGCAAAGAGTTAGAGTGTTAGAGTTTTTAAGATTATAATAGCTAGGAAACTATTAGGTAATAATAATTCATAGGCTATTAGCACGGTAAATAATCTTCATTAAGTATTAAATCCTCCTTGAGAAAAGCAGCAAAGACATCCATGTGTACCTCAGCCAAAGCAAAATCTTTAGTCCTCACACAGTGTTATTAAAAAGGGATCTAAATCCCAATATAATTGAATATTATAAATACTATCAAGACTCCCTTTTTTCTTAAAGTGCCCCTATTATGGATTTTTTAAAGGGGTCATATAATGTTGATAAAAAGAACATTATTTTGTGTATTTGGTGTAATGCAATTATAATTTATTTTTATTATTTATATTTATTACACATTATTTTCCACATACTACACATTATTGTTTCTCCTCTATGCCCCGCCTTCTGAAACGCGTCATTTTTTACAAAGCTCATCGCTCTGAAAAGCGTGTGCTCTGATTGGCCAGCTATCCAGTGCCTTGTGATTGGCTGAATACCTCAAGCTTGTGATGGTAATGTTATGCCCCTCACCATACTGTGATGCCATGTGTCGCAGAGCACAGAGACAAAAACATTAAAACCCATTATAAATGAGGCATTTGTTGCATCCAGTGGGGATATAATTATGGATTATAATGACAATACCAGCGGTTCTCAATTCCAGTCCAGGCGCCCCCCAGCTCTGCATATTTTGAATGTCTCTCTTGTTAAAGGGGTCATATCCCTAAAGTTACAAAGACTAAAGTCTCAAACCCAAAGAGATATTCTTAATAAAAGTTAAGACTCGTCCACGCCCTCCTAAAATGCCTTGTTTAAACATGCCCCCGAATGTATATGTCACTGTGTGGAAAGATTTACATAACACCGCCCAAATGTTCACGCAAAGAAAGAAATAGAGAGCGTAGAGAAGAAACAATAATATACAGTATGTGGAAAATAATGTTTTTTTTTTTTTACCTTAAACCGCATAAACACATTTCATTACACCAAATACACAAAATAATGTTCTTTTTAGCAACATCATATGACCGCTTTAACACACCTGATTCAGATAATCATCTCCGTGCATGAACTGTGTTCCCATCTTGCTTCAATGACTATCGTCCAGTTGCACTTACCCCTATTCTGAAGTGCTTTGAACGGCTAGTCATGCACCATTTCAAGTCTGCCCCCCCCTCCCCCCTACCGCCCTGGACCCCGTCCAGTTTGCATATCGGTCCAACCGCTCGACCGATGATGCCATTTCAACTGCCCTCCACTCAGCACTCACACATCTAGACAAAAAGGACTCATACGTCAGAATGCTGTTCATAGACTTCAGTTCAGCATTCAACACAATCATCCCTCAACAGCTCATTCACAGACTGGTCCAGCTGGGACTCAACACTTCACTGTACAACTGGCTGTTGGACTTTCTGACTGGAAGACCTCAGGCAGTACGTGTCGGCAGCAACACATCCAGCACCATCACACTGAACACTGGGGCCCCCCAAGGATGTGTGCTGATCCCCGTCCTCTTCACTCTGCTGACCCTCGACTGCACACCGTCACACAACTCCAACCTCTTTATTAAGTTTGTGTATGACACGACAGTGGTGGGTCTCATTAGCAACAGAGATGAGACAAACTACAGGAGCGAGGTGAGCCGCCTGGCCGGGTGGTGCAGTGACAACAATCTCTCTCTGAACGTGGAGAAAACGAAGGAGATTGTTGTTGACTTCAGGAGAGCGCACACTCAGCATGTTCCTCTGACCATCAACGGTGCGACTGTGGAGAGAGTGAGCAACACCAAGTTCCTGGGTGTGCACATCACAGAGGACCTCTCCTGGACCGACAACACTGCAGCACTGGCCAAGAAATCACAACAGCATCTCTAATTCCTCCGCAAACTGAGAAGAGCCAGAGCCCCAGCCCCCATCATGTACACCTTCTACAGAGGCACCATCGAGAGCATTCTGACGAGCTGCATCAAGTCAAGTCAAGTCAAGTCAAGCCTCCTTTATTTATATAGCGCTTTTAACAATACAGATTGTGTCAGAGCACCTGAACAACATTAATTAGAAAAATAGTGTGTCAATAATGAAAAATGACAATAGTAAACACTAATTTTTCAGTTTAAGGCAGTTCATCATTGAATTCAGTGATGTCATCATCCATCACAATAAATTCCAAACAGTATCTGTGCAACAAATAGAAAAAAAACCAACGATATCGCTGTAAATGAAGTGTCCCCAACTAAGCAAGCCACAGGCGACAGCGGCAAGGAACCAAAACTCCATCAGTGACAGAATGGAGAAAAAAACCTTGGGAGAAACCAGGCTCAGTCGGGGGGCCAGTTCTCCTCTGACCAGACGAAACCAGCAGTTCAATTCCAGGATGCAGCAAAGTCAGATTGTGCAAAAAGAATCATCTGTTTCCTGTGGTCTTGTCCCGGTGGTCGTCTGAGACAAGGTCTTTACAGGGGATCTGTCTCTGGGGCTCTAGTCCTGGTATCCGCTGTCTTTCAGGGCTGTAGCGGTCCTTTCTAGGTGCTGATCCACCATCTGGTCTGGATACATACTGGATCCGGGTGACTGCAGTGACCCTCTGACTTGGATACAGACTGGATCTGGTGGCTACGGTGACCTCGGAATAAGAGAGAAACAGACTAATATGAGCGTAGATGCCATTCTTCTAACGATGTAGCAAGTACATCGGGTGTTATGGGAAGTGTTCCCGGTTCCGGTTTACCTAATTAAGCAGCCTAAAAATCCTTTAACGGATTTGGATATTAGAAGTGTATTAGTATGTTATGTGTAAGCCAGGTTAAAGAGATGGGTCTTTAATCTAGATTTAAACTGCAAGAGTGTGTCTGCCTCCCGAACAATGTTTGGTAGGTTATTCCAGAGTTTAGGAAATAGGAAAAGCCCGCAGTTGATTTAGATATTCTAGGTATTATCAAGTTGCTACAATACTTGATTTGGTTCACATTTGCCATACTTAATTTTATCTATTAGACAGCACATTTTAGAGAATAACATTAATTAAAAGCAAAGAAATCACAAGAGAAACACAATTCTGTTGCGTAGATGATAAATTATATGATTGAGCAAACTGGATCTGTGTTTTCCAATTGTTTTCAGTGAAAGCAGGTCCTCCAGCTTGTTTTTATTAGCATTTTATCAGCACCAGACACACCAAACAACAACAACAGAAGAAGGATTACTTAGTTAATAAATATGAATGTGCAATAAGCCTGCTTTGTACAAATAAATATATATTTATTTATTTTTACCAAAGTACATTTGATCTGTTTATAGCCTTTTAATCATCATTTTCTTCTTCCTTCTCTGTAACATGGTTGCATGATGGCATATAGGACCACAAGTTGACATTGCTTAGACATCATACCAGATCATGCACATAAAAAAATATTTCCATTGTATATATATATATATATATAAACAAACATGTAAGACGATGTTGTCTGAATGTAATTTCCACCACAATGCTGATATTATTCGTCTATCTGTGATCACTGCTGCAACTATTTTTTATGTTTGTAACCAGCAGATGGCTCTGGGGCCCCAAGTATTCGCCTAATGGATACTACTGTCACTTTATACAATACAGTACAGCCTAATACTCAATATTCAATAGCAACTCTTCTATAATAATATGTTGGGATGAGCAGGAGCTAATGATTGACAGCTGATCACGTGCTAGAGTTTCTCTCTCATGTCATGATGGTGATGATGATGATGATGATGATGTGGAGTCTGAAGCTCACAAGCATGATTCCGAGATAGAAGTGACTGAGTTGTTTCCTGGAGGGATGTGTGATTTTGTCTTCACCTTTGCTCTGAATTTTTATTCTCGGTGGAAACGAAGTCAGTCCGGATGTTTACAGACTCTTGGGAACTTCTTCTGCGTCTGGAATATTTCCTTAATTAAAATAGAAGGACGCGATTCTGTATTCATTAAGCAGGATTGACTGAAGGTAGAATTCGCAGCGCAAAATGTGCGAAAAAAGCGGCAACCACTTTGGAAAAGACGTTCTTCAGACAGAGCAGACAAAAAACACAGATGGAAACTTTGATCATGTTGAAATCTCCGAATGCAGAGACACGAACACTGTCTGTAAGACTCGTGTATACCGGAGGCGATGGCTCATTGTGATTCTCTTTAGCTCTTATTCGCTGTGCAACGCGTTCCAGTGGATCCAGTATGGAATCATCAACAACATCTTCATGAAATTCTACAACGTCTCTTCATTCGCCATCGACTGGCTGTCAATGATCTATATGTTGACTTACATCCCCTTCATATTTCCAGTGACATGGCTGTTGGAGAGGAAGGGGCTGCGGGTGATCGCTCTGTTCGCAGCCTCGATCAACTGCGTGGGAACGTGGATCAAAGTGGCCAGCGTTCAGCCAAACCTGTTCTGGGTCACTATGCTCGGACAGTTCACCTGTTCCTTTGCGCAGGTGTTCATTTTGGGAATGCCGTCTCAGGTCGCGTCCGTGTGGTTCGGATCTGATGAAGTGTCCACCGCCTGCGCCATCGGCGTGTTTGGAAATCAGGTGCGTAAAAGCGCACGGAGCGCATCGCTGCACTGCCACAGAAACACAGTCTACCTTCTTTTAAGTTACATTAATCAGCTGGACTAGATTACACCAAAAGCTCAGGTTTTGCCAGAACATGTCTGCACACATAGACTGTGCGCCTCTTTTGCCATTTTAAGTGCATTTTGACAGCATAGACACAACTAGAGAGAGAGCGCAAAGGTCGATGCAGTAAAAGGTTTTGTTCATAGAAATAGCAGCGTAAATAAAATTTCAACAAGTTGTGGAAATAAGAAAGATGCAAATTGGGTTAACTGGGGGGTTAAAAACGAAACATTGTATATTCATTAGTTAAACCTTTCATCTGCGTTTTCAAGCAGCATTCTAGTAACCAGAAAGTTAGATTACTCTGTATAATAACACCGATATACACATATGTACAGCTAGCTATTAAGAAGCTGTGATCTGGGTTTGCATTAAATTAAAATGAAGATGTTTAGCTGTGTTTAATGCAAATGACTAACCTTGGACATGCAGTCGCACATTTAGAATCCTCCAAATTCATTAATGTGCTAACAAGGTTAAGAACAAATTTTTTTTGTGCGTATGAATGTGTCGTGACTTGGTTAAAAAAGTTGTGAAAAGTTCTCCTGTGCATGTAAATTTAAAATGATTCAGGCAGACTGTTAAAATCACTGTTTTTCTTCTGGAAGATGCACAAAACCAGACAATCACTTTTTTTTAGGTCCGTGAGACTGAGATTATGATGCAGTTGATTTTTTATGTCTTTCCCCTTCAGCTTGGCATTGCTATTGGTTTCTTGATCCCACCAATACTTGTGCCCAACGTGGATGACATGAATGAACTGGCTCAACACATCAGCATCATGTTCTACATTACAGCCGCTGTGGCCAGCCTCATCTTTCTGCTGGTCGTGTTTGGTAAGAACATCCACTCCAGCAGCATAAATGAAAAGCTAATTGGACTGATGTAGTGACAAATATTTTTAATCAGCATGTAAAATCTGTTAATAAAACCTACTCTGCTCTTTAACATAAAAATGTGAGTGCACCACAATACTTTATGAAATAGCTCTTTAATTCATACACTCATGTCATCAGCTTAATTATGGATGCCAAAACCTGCTTACATACATGCATACATAGCATTTGATTATTTCATCATTTAGTCTTTAATTCTCTTGTTTTTGCATTTATTATATTTAATTTATGCAGGTTTGGTTCTTTCCATCTGTTGCTATAATTCTTAGATCCATTTTGAGATTTGCTTTTACAAAGTCATTTGTGTCTACTGAAGTAGTGACATATATGGAAATTGATTATAGGATTTGGTTTTGACTTCTTGGAGAAAACACAAGCAGAACCAATTTCTGTGGAAATCATTCAATAAATCCAATTTTATGTAGGAATGCAATAATTTACATAAGTGGTGTTTACAAGCACTTAACTGCTCATGTATCATGACCAAGGCTCAATGCTCTGCCCTATGATGATAACCTTGATTGCAATAATTTTGTAAACAGGGTCATGTTGACTGACATAATGTCCATTTCTGGTTTAATCAATTACTGTTTAGAGTTGTGTTTTTCAGTTTCTTTTGTGGTAATCAAGTTTTTGAATGTGCCATTCAGTTTTTCAGGAAAAGCCTGAAATCCCTCCGTCTCTGTCTCAGGTGGCGCTCAGAGACATGCCCACCACACAGTACTCCTACTTGGCTTCAATTGCAAGACTTTTCTGCAACAAGCCCTTCATCCTCCTCCTCATTAGCTACGGTACACACTGCTAATTCTTATTCATATACTTAATAACTTAAAACACATTCTGCCTTTGCATGTTTACCACAGTATTTCTGCAGTATTGTGCTTTTATTATCTAATAGTAGTATCCTCAGTGTTAACTTATAATTTTCTTTTATTCATCTTCTTTGCTTTATATATATATATATATATATCCAAGGTAGTGATAGTGTGCATACAATGTAACTGACTAGTTTTTAATTTAAAGTGCAATTTAAATTAAATTAAATTACAATTTAAACTGCCCTATTATGGATTTTTGAAAATTAACTCTCATGCAGTGTGTATCACAGCTCTAAGTGAATGAAAACATCCTGCAAATTTTAAAACTGAAAGTGCACCGTGTATAAAGTTATTATCTCTCAAAAGAAAGTCAAGTCTGAATCATTGAAAGGAGTCATTTTTAAAACGAATCCCAAGCCATTTCATGTTAAAAGGATACTCCACCCAAAAATGAATATTTTGTCATTAATCACTTACCCCCATGTTGTTCCAAACCCTAAAAAGCTCTGTTCGTCTTCGGAACACAATTTAAGATATTTTAGATGAAAACCGGGAGGCCTGTGACTGTCCCATAGACTGCCAAATAAATAACAGTGTCAAGGTCCAGAAAAGGTATGTCTAGGTATGTAAGTCGTCGTCAGAATACTCCATCTGCCATCAGACTTGCAATCTGGCTTATATGAAGCGACGGGAACACTTTTTGTAAGCGAAGAAAACAAAAATAATGACTTTTTTCAGTAATTCCCTTGTCAACGGTCTCCTCTGTGTCTCTCCATATCACCGTATGCTGTGTATGCTCGTCTGTATCCTCCGCACCACAAGGATGCAAAACAGCGCATCCTTGTGGCGCGGATGACACAGAAGAGCATACACAGCATACGGTGATATGGAAAGACACAGAGGAGACTGTTGACAAAGGAATTACTATTTTTCTATTTTTCACTTACAAAAAGTGTTCCTGTATAACCCAGATTGCACGTCTGATGGCAGATGGACTATTCTGACGACGACTTTCATACCTTTTATGGACCTTGAAACTGTTATTTACTTGGCAGTCTATGGGACAGTCACAGGGCTCCTGGTTTTCATCCAAAATATGTTCCGAAGACGAATGGAGCTTTTACAGGTTTGGAACGACATGGGGGTAAATGATTAAAAGGGATTAACCCTTTAACTTCAACATGAAACATTAGCATATTGCCCGCCCACTTGTTGATCTTTACAAATAGCAAGAATGAAAATGGAAATTCATTCTTTGCCACTAGGTGCTGCTTTTGGAGTGGTACAAAAAGCAGTTTCCCCGGTAATGCTGTACACAAAGCAGCACTGCGCTCACAAACACTGCTTTATCAGGCATTACAGGCATGATGAAATGACCAATCAGAGAAATCACTGCAGATTAGCGTCATGCACAGGATGGGTTTGGAAAAATTAATCGTTGAGCGAATGCATATTATAAGACAATGAAAGTGTTTTTTGACCTTGCATGCATGTCAACCTGTTGTTGGGGACTCCCAAAACCAAAATATGAACCTTTCATAACCCATAATAGGGGCACTTTCAATTATTTTAAGTCAAGATACCTTTATTTATATAGCACTTTATACAATACAGATTATGTCAAAGCAACTTTACAGTTTTAAACAGGAAAATAATGTTTCAATAATGCAAAGAAAATTCAATTGTAAAGCAGCTGGTAAACAGTCAATTTTTCAGTCAAAGTCAGTTCATCATTGATGTCATCTTCCAGCTCACTACAATTCTCTTCCAATAGTGTCTGTGCATTCAAGTCCATTATATAGCCAAATAGTGTCCCCAACTAAGCAAACCAAAGGTGACAGTGGAAAGGAACCCAGACTCCATTGGTGACAGAAATGGAGAAAAAAAACCTATTTTAATATTTTAACACATTTTAATACTGTTTTAAATGGTAACTTACTGTATAGAATATAGAAAGCACGGCAGCTCATTTTGGACCAGAATACAGAGATAAATAAATAACTGTCGGTCAAACTATGTTTTTTTGTTCCATTTACTTCCACTTACTTGATATTCACATATTTTATATCGTAATAATGTCAGGTATATCCCAAATTCCAAAAGAAAGAAACATAAATCTGATAAATGTGTTGTTCTGGTTCTTCTGGATCTTAGTGCAGAACACAGTCGATCACTCAATTTTACTGCATCGTCTTAATCTGTATGCTGGCATTAAGGAATTAGTTCTAAATAGTTTTTTATATATGACCTTAAGGGGATAACTTTTCAGTAGCTATTAAAAACTATAACTCCTCTTCTGCTGCTTATACATGCGGTGTGCTGCAGGGTTCAGTCTTAGGCCCTGTTTTGTTATCCCTGTATTCACCTCCATTAGCCATACTAAAAGCATTATTCATACTTTTCACAAGTGTTAGATTTCATATCATATCCAGCTCATCTTTCCTATAAAATCAGATGAGAATATGTCCCTCCAGTCTTTGTTTGACTGTTTTAGTGATGGCAGAAAATCCACCCAGCTTGTGTTTGGTTTAGGGTTATTTTCTTGTTTGCTGTTTAAAATAGTAAGTACATGTAACATGTAACTATGTCATGTTACAATAAAGGACCTATTGGTGTGATGGTAAGAAAGAAAGAAGTTCAGATAAATAGTGTGGTGGCAAACCATTCATTTTGACAAACAACAATACCTTAACTGCACTCTATACTCAATGGTGAGCCAGTGAAAGCTAGCCAAAACAAGTCTAATACTTCCCTCTTTATAATCCCCCTTAAAAGTCTGGCTGCACCATTATGGACCGGGAACTGGAGATGAGACAGAAAAAAATCAGAGACCCCTAAATACAATGAGTTGCAATAGTGCAATCTCGATCAAATAAATGCACGGATAACGTAGTTTCTAAGTCCTTGAGTGGGAGGAAAGATTTAATTTTGGCAATCATCCTAAGCTGAAAGAATGCTGATTTGTTTTGCAAATTTCAGTGTTGGGTCAAAAATGACTCATAAATTTCTTGCTTGGGTGCTTACAGTGTTGGTTATAGGACTTAACGTTTTAGAGAGGATATTGGTACATTCGGATAGACCAATAACTAAGCCTAACCATAATTACATGTAGTTAATTAATATTATTCAGTACTTATTTGTGTAATTACACTGTATCAACATGGCCTTAAAATAAAGGGTAAAACAGAAACAAACAGAAAACCTCATACAGGTTCTGAATTCACATATAGAGTATTTTGAGTCCTGTACACATATTCAGAGTGACTGTCCAACAGGGGAGTGTTATTGTCAGATTTTAAAACTGATGTCAAAGTTTATGAGCGTTTAGCTTCTGATTAACCCAGTTTCCATCCAGTTTCTGAAATGTTTAGCTATTTGCTGCATCATATATTATACCAGCCTCCACCTTCCAGAAAACTCCACCTGTACAAGTGTTATTTTTTGTATCTTTGAGATATTTCAGTTTTCATTAATAGTTTGATTTAGTTCTCTTTTTTTTTCTGTTTTCATTTTAGGTAAAGTTTTAATAATTTGTTTTGTGTAGTTATCATGTTTAATAGATACATAACTATTAAAAATGACAACTACATATATAGGTTTTTATTAATTGTTCTTTCAGTTTTAGTTTTAGCACTTTAAGTACTTAAAGTTAAAACTAAATAAGTTTTAGTTAACTAAAATAATCATTACCTGCACAAAAAGTGTGGTTTCTGTTCCAAATATTTGGCTATGTTTGGATGCTGTTATACTGAATCCAAAATCAATTTAGACAAAATGTATTAGTTGCGTAGGATGTGTGAAACTTTATGCATGATTGGTGCTCCAATTTCTACGGAAATCTGCCTATTTATATTCTACAGAAATCAGAAATGTGTCATTTAAGTTCTTTGATGCATGTGAAATGTGCAGGACTGTCCCAAAAATGAAATTAAAATGGTCCACTTTCACAATTGAAAAGTTGCTTTGTCTTTAAAACTAAAGTCTCAATTCTGTGACACTAGAATCACAAAAATAATGTCTGTTTTCAACCAGGTCTCCCAGTTGGGCTGCTTAAACAACCAGATTGCAATACTTTTTCAATTCTGCCCTTAGTAATCTACACCTTTTCTAACCATCAATCTGTCATTTTACCCAGTTTGAATCCTTTGATTTATCTTTATTTGACAGCGTGATTCTCCCTGTGCTTGTGTTTCCCAGGACTGAATGTGGGATGTTTCTACGCTGTTTCCACTCTGTTGAACAGAATGATAATAGAGCACTACCCTGTGAGTCCTGCTGTCAACATCCTTGAGTTCTTATCATCCTCATCCACTCTGCAGACACAGGATAGCAGTAGCTGAACCTCAAAATGATGAATATACACTCAAAAAAAGTATCACAGTATTACCATGTATTTGTTTTTTTTGGAAATGGTACGATTGTAATAGCATGGCATTTTCTGAAGTACAGTACCTTGAAGTACCATGTACATATCATGGTCAATGATTATGATAACTGTTCAGAACTATAGAAACATCACCTTTTTTATTTGTGAAAAACATATAATGTGTCATGGTATAAGTTCACTGTGAATCTCTGAATCACATTCTCAGCAAATGCCCCATGAAATTCTGGCAGTAGTACTCAATTTCAGCTCAGACTCAGTGTATTGGGTTATCTAAACACTGTGGACTGAGATGCATGAGAACATGGTCTTACAGGGTGATATATTAAAGATATCTCAGATGTCATTATTGTCTGAAGCACAGGGTGAAGAGGTGAATGCTGGGAGAATTGGCTTGACTCTCGTCATCGCTGGCGTGGTCGGCTCTCTGCTCTGTGGAATCTGGCTAGACAAGACCAAGACTTATAAGTAAGTCATGCATTTTCTATTGTTTTATTTCCCCATGAGGTCCACATATCATGATAGCAAAGTTTTTCATATTATTATTAGGGGCCAAACACCGAAGCACCTATTGTATCGGTTGGCGTTCTTCTTCTTCTTCTTCTTCCGTTTCTTCTATGGCAGCTCATAGAACCGCTTGCGGGAAAGTTATGAAATTTGGCACACTGATAGAGAACAGTGAGAAAAGTCACCATAGCAACTCAAACTCTCTAGCGTCACCACTTGTCCAAAGTTTCACTCATGTTTATGTTAATACCTTTTGAACCATAAGGCACAGAAGGAAAATTATTTTTTCCTCTGAATCCTTGGCTCATGCCGAGTCGAATGAATACCAAAATTCAAAAATCGCAAGGTTTAGTTTTTTTGCTATTTTTAAATGTTCGAAAAACCTACTCGTCCTAGATAGTTTGTCTGATTCTCACCAAAATTGGCTCAGGTCATCTTCAGAACATGCTGGCAAAAAGTTATGGAGTCCAAGTTGATTCTTCAAACCGACGAAAAGTGCAGAAAAATGGATGTGAGGCTATATCTATATAGGCTATATGTAACGGTTTGGCATATTGAGACCAAACTTGGTGTGTGTTATAACAAGCATGACCTGGGGCTACCTGCAGTGTTCCATCACAGTGCCACCTAGTGCTCAGGAGATATGAAAAATGGCTATTTTTGTTTACAACTGAATAGTTTGACCAAAAACCACAAAACTGGTCTCTTTAGATTCAGTGAAGCATGCCAAGTCGAACCATATCCAATTTTTTCCATATCGCCCATTTTGGGCATCGGCCATTTTTAACTTTCTAGTAAAATACTATATTTTATGAACGCATTGACATATCATCACAAAACTTGGTATGGGTCATCAGCACGATGCCCTGAAGTAGCCTAAGAAATTTCGAGCCAGCGCCACCTAGTGGTAAAATCGAATATTCACATGCTTATAACTTTGGGTGTGGTTGACTTACTTTCACGGGATTCACCTTTTTAGACTCCTGAATCCTTGCCAAGTCCAGCAATACAAAACATGCCAGGTTTTGCCTTTTGGTTCGTGCAACGTTGCAATTTAGCGCTTAAAAAACATTTGCCAATATCTTAGAAACCGTTACTCCGATCAACACGAAACCACCGTAGGAAATTCGAAAACATAGCGTGCCAGCTATATGGTAATGCCCAATTGCCAAAATTTTGATAGTAAGTGGCAAGTAAATGCAAACAAAGTCGGCAATCAGTCATTTTTTCTGTTCTCATATATAAAACTGTCTATAACGGCAAAACAAAATGAGATATTTTCACCAAATTTGACACACGTGTATGGGCACACTCAAAGGAGACATACAGAATTTGGTGGGATTGTGCCTCTTAAAGGCGCTATAATTGAACAAAACATGAAATTGCCATTGACTACAATAGATTATTATGATAAAAAAAATGCTATATTTTACGAATGCTTTGGTGTACCATTACGAAACTTTGTATGTACCATCGAGACCAAGACCTGAAAGTACTCAAACAGTTTTCAGACAATGCCACCTTGTGGTCAAAAGTTATAATGAAATTTCAAATAAACGCTAATAGCTTTCTGTGAATTTTGCCTATTGTAATTAGACTGGTATTAAAACATTCCTTGGTTCATGCTGAGAACAGTGATACTAATGTTCCTGTCTGCCATTTTGATTTTCTTTGAAAAACTACTTTTTCGAACTCCTCCTGGACCATTGGTCTGATTTTCACTCAAATCGAATCATATCATCTTCAGACCATGCTGACACAAAGTTATGGATTTTTTGTTGATAACCGCATACCACAGCAACGAATTTGAGGCATGATGCCAAAATGTCACTTGAGGCTGTATGTCTGCAATGCTTTGGCACACTGACACCAAATTTTGTGTGTGACATTGCCAACTCACACAAAACACACCAAAATGATTTGATTACAGTTCAAAGTTGTAAATAGAAAATTATTGGAGTACATTTTACAAGAAAATACTTTTTAAATTTTCAACTTAATTAATCAGTCTGTTTCTTGCCTTTTTAAATTTTATTTATTTATTTATTTTGCGAAATTTACTAGCAATTTCTGAGGGTAAATTGTTTCAAATTAAACCTTCAAATTTTTTTTTCAAGTGTAGATTTTTGATAGAGTGACTTTTCTCTCCAAGACTTTCCCTCCAGTAAATTGTTAAAACTTTTAACTTTGACACATGTTGAGCAGCAGAATGTCTGTAATGCGCTTTCCTCTATAACAGAGCCTTAGTTTCTCCTAATCTCGTCATGTGCGAGAGGATTATTACTGACCTTGATTCAAGAATGGGTTTATGGAAAACACTCTTTGGTCTACTCTCAATCCTAAATATGTGTTTTCACGCTTTTAGAATACCAATAATTAATCATTGTAACTGAAGTTATTTCAGTCCTGTCACAGAAAGCTTGGACTTAATTTACTTGTAATTTGAGTAGCAGCTGAGTAAAATCTGGTCATAACAGTGTACCGTGTTTGCAAATCACACACTGTACTTGAAATAAATTTTTGATAAAGTATTTTGTTAACCCCACTAAATTCTAAATGTATCAAGGTTGAGCATGATGGGTTGAAGTCAAGAGCACTCTAAAAATGCCTTAGTCTACGTAATTGTCTAAATATCAGTCCACCACACTCATCATTTTGAGTCAATATTGTTGTGCTTTGTGCCAAGAACAATATTTTTCAGTAATCAAATAATCAATGTTTTTTTTTTTCATAACAGTAAAAACAATTGAGCGTTCTAAGGCCAATAGAAATGTAATACAGTGAAACTGCAACATAGGCTCATTGAAAAAACATGCCTCTACCAAGATTTTTGCAAAACTCCTAAAAACATACCAATAAATAAAATTCACTTCAGTTTCCAGCTGAAATGAAAACTACAGGCAGTAAAACACCTAAAATTTTTATTCCTTTTCACACAAATTATAATTAGGAAGTCTGTCACATGTTGGTGTCTGTTTAGTTCCTGTTTTTCCTTATTTGGTTCTGTTCCGGTGTTCTGAAATATTCCGTGTCTGAGATATTTGGTGTCACTGGGCGGAGCATACATGAATATTCATGAGTTTCCTGTTTTGCATTAAAGCGACTGTAAATATTAGTGTGTTGTCACTGGATCATACATATATATATATATATATATATATATAATATATAATATATATATATATATATATATATATATATATATATATATATATATATATATTTAAACAATGTAAATAATAGGTTTGTTCAGTGATGTAGGAAGAAAATAAACCTTAAAAATGAAAAGGGCCCAAGACCTCTAATTACCATCACTGCATTAGAAAAAACACATATATTTAATAAACTAAACAACAAACAAGATTAAATGCATTTACATTTTACACTAAATCATTTAGCAGACGCTTTTATCCAAAGCGACTTACAAATTAGAAAAATAGAAGCAATCAGACCAACGAGAGAACAACAACAGTATACAAGTGCCATGACAAGTCTCAGTTAGTCTAGCAC
The DNA here is from genome assembly GCF_018340385.1 of Cyprinus carpio. Lineage (NCBI taxonomy): Eukaryota > Metazoa > Chordata > Actinopteri > Cypriniformes > Cyprinidae > Cyprinus > Cyprinus carpio. Next base: position 23,122,832 of record NC_056613.1, read on the forward strand.
AGAACACGTAGCTATGTTTATATATATATATATATATATAATAGAATGGAATAGAACAGAATAGAATAGAATAGAATAGGTAAGTGCTAGTATTAGTTGGTCAGGTACTGGTGAAAAAATGTCTTTAGATGTTTTTTTGAAAATGGCTAAAGACTGTTCAAATTGAGATTGGGAAGTCATTCCACCAGCAGGGCACAGTCCAGGAAAAGGTGGGATGGCACGAACTAGCGAGTTTAAGTATATTGATGCAGCGACAGTGGTCATCTTGTAGGCAAGCATCAGTCCCTTGAAGATGCCCATCTTTCTGAGGGTGGACAGGAGGATCTGGTGATTAACAGTGTCAAAAGCAGCAGACAGATCCAGCAAGATGAGTACTGAGGATTTGGAAGCTGCTCTCACCAGTCGCAGGGCTTCAGTAACCGAGAGCAGGGCAGTCTCAGTAGAGTGGCCACCTTTGAAGCCAGATTGTTTGCTGTCCAGGAGGTTGTTCTGTGCAAGAAACATAGAGAGTTGGTTGAACACAACTCAATAAAGTGTCTTTACAATGAATGGAAGAAGGGATACCGTCTAGTACAAACCCGATTCCAAAAAAGTTGGGACACTGTACAAATTGTGAATAAAAACAGAATTCAATGATGTGGAAGTTTCAAATTTCAATATTTTATTCAGAATACTACATAGATGACATATCAAATGTTTAAACTGAGAAAATGTATCATTTTAAGGGAAAAAATAAGTTGATTTTAAATTTCATGACATCAACACATCTCAAAAAAGTTGGGACAAGGCCATGTTTACCACAGTGTGGCATCCCCTCTTCAGTCTGCAAACGTCTGGGGACTGAGGAGACAAGTTGCTCAAGTTTAGGAATAGGAATGTTGTCCCATTCTTGTCTAATACAGGCTTCTAGTTGCTCAACTGTCTTAGGTCTTCTTTGTCACATCTTCCTCTTTATGATGCGCCAAATGTTTTCTATGGGTGAAAGATCTGGACTGCAGGCTGGCCATTTCAGTACCCGGATCCTTCTTCTACGCAGCCATGACATTGTAATTGATGCAGTATGTGGTCTGGCATTGTCATGTTGGAAAATGCAAGGTCTTCCCTGAAAGAGACGACGTCATAATGGGAGCACATGTTGTTCTAGAACTTGGATATACCTTTCAGCATTGATGGTGCCTTTCCAGATGTGTAAGCTGCCCATGCCACACGCACTCATGCAACCCCATACCATCAGAGACGCAGGCTTCTGAACTGAGCGCTGATAACCACTTGGGTTGTCCTCGTCCTCTTTAGTCCGGATGACATGGTGTCCCAGTTTTCCAAAAAGAAACGCCTGCGCTTCTGGATCATGTTTAGATATGGCTTCTTTTTTGACCTATAAAGTTTTAGACGGTGAATGGCACGGTGGATTGTGTTCACCTACAATGTTTTCTGGAAGTATTCCTGAGCCCATGTTGTGATTTCCATTACAGTAGCATTCCTGTATGTGATGCAGTGCCGTCTAAGGGCCCGAAGATCACAGGCATCCAGTATTGTTTTCCGGCCCTGACCCTTACGCACAGAGATTGTTCCAGATTCTCTGAATCTTTGGATGATATTATGCACTGTAGATGATGATAACTTCAAACTCTTTAAAATTTTTCTCTGAGAAATTCCTTTCTGATATTGCTCCACTATTTTTCGGCGCAGCATTGGGGGAATTGGTGATCCTCTGCCCATCTTGACTTCTGAGAGACACTGCCACTCTGAGAGGCTCTTTTTATACCCAATCATGTTGCCAATTGACCTAATAAGTTGCAAATTGGTCCTCCAGCTGTTCCTTATATGTACATTTAACTTTTCCGACCTCTTATTGCTACCTGTCCCAACTTCATGAAATCCAAAATGAGCCAATATTTAACAAAACATAACAAAATGTCTCACTTTCAACATTTGATGTTATCTATATTCTATTGTGAATAAAATATAAGTTTATGAGATTTGTAAATTATTCCATTCCTTTTTTACTCACAATTTGTACAGTGTCCCAACTTTTTGGAATCGGGTTTGTAGTTTTCTAAAAGTGCTAGATTTAGAGAGAGTTTTTTAAGCAGTGGGCTTACCTGAGCCTGCTTAAATGCTGAGGGATATGTACCAGAGTGAAGAGAGGTGTTCATAATGTGAGTAAGTGAAGGTATGACTGACGAAGAAATGGCTTGAAGGAGGTGAGTGGGGATAGGATAAATTGGACAAGTAGTAGGATGATTGGAAAGGATACGTTTGGAAACGTCCATCTCCGAGATTGGAGAGAAGGAGGAGAGAGAGTGTGTATTAGTCTTTATGAAGTTATCATCTGTCTGCGGTGTGGAAAATTGGTCACTGATGGTTCTTGTTTTGTTTGTAAGAAAATTGTAAAGTCAACCGCTTTAAGAGTTGATGAAGGAGGAGGAAGAGGAGGACAGAGAAGAGAAGAGAAAGTTTCGAAAAGTGTGTGAGAGTCAGAACAGTTGTTAACTTTGTTGTGGAAGTATGCCGTTTTAGCAGTGGAGACATATGCAGAGAAGGAAGAGTGGAGTGACTGATACACACTAAGGTCGGTCGAGTTTTTGATTTGCCCCATATCCTCTCTGCAGCCCTGAGTTTAGAGCGATGTTCACAGAGAACATCAGACAGCCAGGGGGCAGAGGGGGTAGTGCGTGCTGGTCTGGATGAAAGGGGGCAAAAGTTGTCTAAGCAAGATGTTAGAGTGGAGCAAATGGAGCTAAAACCTCTATTAATTCTAAATGACAACTATTTACACTGTCACATACATATTTAATGTAATCAGGAGCCAGGGATTATGGGTTTTCATCAGCCACAATGCTTGGTAGAAGATTTATGAAGGTCTTTTCAACTCAACTGTACATTACACCAATCAGTGCACTATATAAATCAGTGCTGTTGTTGTCTTGTTGCTTGGCAAATTGGATTGAAGAGTTGGTTTGTTTTTAAAATGTAAATGGTTTCTATCAATGAAAGCACACGTTTAATTAAGCAAAGCATAAATAACCAATTTAAACAACGTGTCTTACGCTGTCAGATTATACGGCACTAAAACTGAACAAGTAAAGAGAATTTGAATATCCTTTGAGATACGAGCAGCATTTGTCTCATGTAGAAACTTTCCTGTTTGTAGAATATTGATTAGCAAATGTGTTCCCTGTTTCCAGAGTTATCATCCACCTCCTGATATTAATAGATGGTGATTGTTATGTAACACAGTTGCTCATATATTTGTCTGTGAATGCATTCTTTCCGTATCCATCACGAAGGCTCTTCACTGTAGTGGTCTCTCTTATCTCTTGTGAAGCGCTGGTTTGAAAACTGCCTGTTCAATGAGCACACATCATCCTGGTGCTTGTAATCAGCTCAGAATCATTTGAGTCAGAATTGCCCCCGGCAGATCCCAGCAGCAGCGGTGAAGTGGGACATTTTCTTACGCGTGGTTGTACTGAATGGCTTCATAATACATCGTTTATTTAGAGGGAGCTAAAGACACAAAAGACCTACTTACATGTACAGGAATTTTGTTTTTCTACTGAGGCTGGTTATGATTAAGAAATATATGCTTTTCCTAGAAATATGTGTGGATGTGTGCCACAGTGGTCTGTCGGATTCTTCAGACATGAGACAAATCGCGTCCCATTACTTAACATTTCCACTTCAATATTCATCACAGACGATCACTACAAGGTGCTCAACACAAATCTACCATTTAGTTTGGTTTTCTCTTTTTTTGATAAAAATTGACATTTCGTCATCACGCACTCCTGCAGAATGAGGCTGTTCTCAATAACTCAGTACCTATATTCAATTTAGATGAAAATCCATATTTAACTAAGTGATATATGTGCGTATTTTTAAAGTAACATAGCGACCATATTCTGACAGAAATTCATTTTGAAAATATACCTTTTCTACTGTAAGGTTTTACATCTTTGACTGTGTCTCTACGTCTTGTAAACACTGTCAAATTCAATTAATTTTATTTTATTTCTAAAATCAGGCAAAATCAAAACCACTCTTCATCGTGCCTTGATATTGGGTTTTTTTTTCTTTACTTTATTTTCTCTCGTATTTCACCTCAGTTGTGTTACAGGAGATAGACAAGGATGATGAGATGCAGATCTAGTTGAACAATTTATTAATAGAATAAAAGGGAATCCAAAAATGTCAAGAAACAAACACAACAGCTTTACACATGACATCCAAAGACAATACCGGACAAGGAACTAAGGAAATTGAGGGCATGTAAATACATAGAAAAATAAGAAACTTATCAAGACACTAGGGCTGTAATGGTATGAAAATTTCCTATCATGATTAGTGACCAAATTTATCATGGTTATCAGTATTATCATGGTATTGTTAAAATGTGTTGGAAATGTTCAAGAGCACTGACACATCAATCACATCAATCACTTAAAATCAACAAACAACAAATAAAATTACTTTTTGTTTGCATAATCACTAAAACAATAACATTACCAGTTATGTCTGGATTTTAAATGACAACATGACTGACAACAGTTTCTCTAATAACATGTATGAAATGTTCAAATAAAGCTTAGAAAAAAGGTAAAAAAAACATTTCATCAATTAAACAAACAAAAGGGTTAAAGGGATAGTTCACCCAAAAATGAAAATTATGTCATTAATGACTCACCCTCATGTCGTTCCAAACCCGTGAGACCTCCGTTCATCTTCGGAACACAGTATAAGATATTTTAGATTTAGTCTGAGAGCTTTCTGTCCCTCCATTGAGAATGTATGTACGGTATACTGTCCACGTCCAGAAAGGTAATAAAAACATCTTCAAAGTAGTTCATGTTCATGTACTGTTTGAGTAAATGAATTACTCCGGGATATTGGTTTATTTGAACTCAGAGGGAGTGTCAGCCATGTTAAAAAAGTTAACAGCTTAAGTCATTTGTGGATTAATGCTTATTGTTGACGTGAAAACCGTTCCGTTTCAAACGATTCAGTTCGATTTGGGGAACTGCTTCAAGAAGATCCGGTTACATCGAGTGATTCGTTCGCGAACCGGATGTGAGGTGAACGCGCTCATAACAGACCCGGGAGAGAAGTCAATGCTGAATAAAGTCGTAGTTTTTGATATTTTTGGACCAAAATGTATTTTCGATGCTTCAAAAAATTCTAACAGACCCTCTGATGTCACATGAACTACTTTGAAGATGTTTTTATTACCTTTCTGGACGTGGACAGTATACCGTACATACATTCTCAATGGAGGGACAGAAAGCTCTCGGACTAAATCTAAAATATCTTATACTGTGTTCCGAAGATGAACGGAGGTCTCACGGGTTTGGAACGACATGAGGGTGAGTCATTAATGACATAATTTTCATTTTTGGGTGAACTATCCCTTTAAGTCAAAATGATAATTGATTAATAAATGATTATATGTATTTTATCTGCTCCATAAATACAATTTTATTTTAAATAACTTATCTGAATTGTTTAAATGTGTAGAATCCACATAAGCTTGTTTTTCATCAACTGGTCAAAATTTACAGCAGGGCATGCAAATTCTGTCTGTTTTCCGGCCAGACAGAAACTGCTGCAAACAGACTGAATGTGAATGTAAGTCTCTGTAAATCCACTCTCTGACAGCAGGTGGCACTGATGGAACAGCAGAATTACAGCTGTTTCCCATAATCTCCATGGATTAAGCAGCATTGCGATTAAAACATTACATTACATTAGGTATTACATGGAGTGAAGTGGACAACAAAATTCCATCAAATCATTTCTGAAGACAGTCAGAATCTTTAGAGGTACATTCACATAATTAATTCATTAATACATTAATTTGTATAATTCCCTTAACCCTCCCATCTTTTCCTCCCTGTTTTCACTCAAAATGAAACTACTCTGCATGCTGTGCGCATGTGAGACTGTTACTTGAAAAAAAAACTGTGCTTTATGCCAGAGAGCATTTATTTATCCTCAGTTATTCAAATCACTGTAACTGTATATGGTTATAATGTTCATTAAAATTTGAAACGGTAATACTAACCATGGGGAATTTTATCAGGATTCAACGTCAAACTGATAATCATTACACTTACATCCCTACAAGACACAGATGAACATAATCAATCAACCCGAGAGGACAACGGGGCTTTGGACGACCTCCATGGTTGGAATAAACTTAGGGAGGCTCCCATGGCCGGGATGCTGCATCTTGTAAACTGGACTGGCAGAAATGACAGACCTTGGAAGCTGGACGAGACCAGTGAGGGAGGAAGGATTCTGGAAGGGACCAGGATCTTACACTAGCCAGACGGGCCTGACAAAGGAAGAGCTTTGAGGCTGGGGAAACATGTGGGACTCCACTCCAGGATGTTGAACTGGATTAGTGTTCCTTCTGGAACTGACATTGTGGCTGCCTCTAGCTCCGGAAATGACATGGTAACAGGCTCAGGCTCCAGGACGAACATGGCTTCTGACTCTAGCTCAGTGATGAATATCTCTACTGGCAGAATATCCATGGCAAGCAAGGGCTCAGGCTCTGGGTATGTGGTGGGTGCATGGTTGTCAATGTTCTCCACCTCACCCTTAGTGAAAAAGGAGCTGTTTGTTGCAAGCATCAGCTCAAAGTCAGTACATTTTCCTTGAGGATCACATACTGAAATAGGAAATTGGTGTTTTAAATTGTCATTAGTCCAAACAAATGGTGAACCAAAAAAGTACAAACAAATGAATAACATTTAATAGAGCCCCCAACAACCCTTGGTTTTGTTGAAGCAGATCCCCATCAACAAAACCAAGGGTCCAGGAGGGAGGTGGAGCTGAGGCAGACTGGGGGAGGGATGGAGGGCCTGGCCTGTGTGGTGGAAGATGGCCTGGAGACTGAAGCCAAGCCAGCAGAACAAGAAGCCATGCCAAAATAGGGAGCCAGCAGAGCAGGTGGCCAGGGGGGAGCTGACAGGACAAAAGACCGTCTCAGCAGAGCTGGAGACCACCACAGCGGAGCAGACAGGGCTGAAGATCACCATGGTGGAGAAGATGGAGTTTAAAGACCACCACATCAGAGCTGATGAACACCAATACAGAGCAGGCAGGACTGTAGACCACCACAGCAGTGCAGATGGAGCTGAGAAATTCCAAAGACCAAAGGCCATCAAGACAGAGCTGATGGAACAGGAGACCACCAAAACAGAGTTGATGAAGCTGAAGACCAGCAAGACAGAGCAGATAAAGCAGAAGACCAACCCGTTGGATCAGCCAGAGCTAGAGATGACCAATAGAAGACCATCAGAGGAACAGGTTGGACTAAAACTGACAGCACAGAGAGGTTAGAAATGGCCTCTGAGGTCGTGACAGAACAGGCACAGAGTTTGAGAACACCCTCCTTGGATGGGCAACAGGTCCAGTGTTGGCCTTCATGGCTGTGACAAGACAGGCAGGGAGTTGTGGAGGACCTGGAGTGAATGGCACTGCCTCTGGAGGATCAGGATCAGGATCAGACGCCGCCACCTCGGGAGGATCTGAAGCAGACGGTGCCACCTTGTGTGCAGACCAAACACTCAGAATGGCAGTGGCCTTTTCCTGGGAGCACTGCAGATGGTGGAAGGACCTCTGAGACCACCTGACTTAGATGTGCTTGAAACACGGTGCTTGAGAGCGCTGAGGTTGTGGAGATGCTGGCCACTCGTACCGACCTAACCGATGGGTCCCTCCCAGCAACACCTTACCAACACCTGAAGACCATGACTGACAAAGACTGACTGAAACACTGGGCTATACAAACAAACGGAAGCTAACAAAGAAACTAGACACACCTGGTAATACAATCAAGGGGACCAATGACGCAAAAGGGTTACAAAGGAACTACAAAAACAGGACACTGGAAGTACAATTTAAAAGTCCAAACAAACTGAGAACATGTAATAAGCACGCAAACGAAAACACTGATATATGTTATCTTGAGCTCGGATGCCTGAAGTTTCATGAGCTTGTCTGCTCAATCAGTCCTGCTTGATAATGGTAATCAAACTTTACGAACTCAAGCTCTGAGTAGGAACCCCCCCTCTATGGATGTACGCTGTGGAGTAGGAAAAAGAATAGAGAAAGAAAAGAAATGGAGGAGGAGAAGGGGAGGCAGAGGGATGATTGTCACTGGGACGGAGCAGCGACTTCTGCTTATATATGCTTGTACTGATGATTGACAGGAATGAAAGATTAGGTTCCTCTCGAACCTATGTTTGGAACTTCATTTAGTAACATTAGTTCTGAGAAATAATTATATAAAATAATTTTGATGACAGACTTTTGCTCAGGTAAAGTCAACAAACTGTCATCCTGAGACGGAAGAGACGGATAGTTGCTAGGTCCATTGTATTTCTTGGTCTAGTATTCTGTCATGGTGCAATCAGGCAAAGATAAGTAAATGTGGATCTAGTTAAAACTTGAAAACTTAGATAACAAAATTCAACAAAGAAAGGGATCCCACAAATGGTGAGAAACAACAAACTTAACAGCTTCACACACAACATGCAAAGACAACACCAGACAAGGGACTAAGGAAACTGTGGGCATATAAATACACAGGAAAACAAGGAGCTTAACAAGACACAGGTGAACATAATCAATCAACTGACAAGTAAGTCTAGAAACAAAGGGGAAAAGGACGTAGGGACTACACATAGGAACAGCAACCAAAACAGAACATAACAGATTATATGTGCATATATTTTGATATACTGATAGTGCTGACACCTGTGGAGTGCAGAAACATACAGTAAATTTTTTGAGAAAATGCCAAATGGAAAAAGCAGAAGATGTAGGCCTACCCAAACTTAAATTATTGATTAATGATTACTTGAGACATGCTTTTATTTCTGCACTTATGTACCTTGTCCCATTGAATGTATGAAGATGTTTAAAGATTAAACCATCAAGTAAACATGTTCTGTGAATTACATTATTACTATTGGAGTGAAGGACATATATTTTGGCAGTTTAACTTACTAATATTTGTCTTGCCAGGCAGACGACGCTCACAGTGTATCTGTTGTCGTTTGTGGGGATGGTGATCTATGCTTTCACCCTGAACTTGGGTCATCTGTGGGTTGTGTTCCTCACATCAGGAGCGCTCGGGTAAGAGGTGCAGACAGTGACAAAAAACATGCAGGACACAGAAGTGTTGTGACATTTAAGGCACACAGCAGATTCAGATAACATTAGGGGATTCCTGGCGCGTCGCAACAGAACTCTCGGAAGAAGAAACAGGGTCCACAACACTCGACGGGGCAATAAAAACAAAGGGACAACGATAACAGCTGAGATATATCAACAATCAAATTAGCATTTTATCAACAGCTTTATAAATATCTCCCTCTTGTGTGGGCGTGCTACATTATTAATTAACATCATGCATATAATATAAGGTTAGGATTTTGTTTAGGGATAGTTGCCTGTAATTCTGCATAATTTACAGTTTTCACTATAGCAAGTACATGTAACAAGTGTAACTGTGTCACATTAAAATAATGTGTTACCAAAATGCAACATTCTGGAAGGAAAAGAGTTTGTGTCCGTTTAGTGAAAAGTTAAACTTTTCTCAGCTTTGTCCCAGTATATGCTTACATCACATTTCTTCCACTGCCAGTGCACGTGCACAAGTATAAAAACATGGCAGAATTTCACAACAAAAGTCCATTTCACTCTTAGAGACCAAACATCTTATAATGAAATATTGTAATTTATGAAAGATACTTTTGCCCCCAGTATGGTAGTTACAGCGTCAACTAACTGAAACATGCTAGCCAGCCAAATCTATAGTTCATGATTTCTACACAGACTGACCATAAAGAAATTTTGTGGATCAACATTTAAATTGTAGTTCAATCATTACAACTTTTGGAATAGTTTCACCATGTTATCTGATATGTCAATGCTGATACACAGACATGCTGCTGTTAGCATGTAAGATATGCTGCTGCTGCATGGATATGCATACATAAATCCGGTTGCAGATCTAGACAGGTGGTGCTGGGGGAGGTGGAGGGTTTCAGAGTAACTCTAGTGCCCTACAGGTCCAGCACTCAGCCAACACTGAACTTGACTACTGAAATATTGAGAATCAGCAGAGGCCAAGCAGCTTGTGTTATTTAGTGAACAATGTGATTATTATAGCATATAGCAGATTGCATGTAAAAGACCTATTAGCTTGCAACATCTAGAGTTTCATGAGTGAACTAGATGTATGTTTTTTATGTTTATGCTTGCTTATGGCTGACTGATGAACTGTTTCCAGTATAGATGCATACAGTGCAGTAGTTTGGATCGGCTGATTCTTCAGTCTCTTCTGTCTTTGACTGCAGGTTCTTCATGACGGGTTATCTGCCGCTGGGCTTTGAGTTTGCAGTCGAGCTCACGTACCCAGAGTCAGAGGGAACATCTTCAGGGCTGCTCAACTGCTCAGCGCAGGTCATGCATCGTCTCTGCACTTTAAGATATGAGGATGAGTCAAATCTAAATAGACATTCAAGGGACCTGTTTCCATGACTTACAGTAAATAAACGCGTGGTTGCAAGTTTAAAATTTTAACCTAATGACTTAATTAAAATGTCTGTTGACATAATGTGTGTTGATCAATGCATCAACTTAATATTTTCATTTATTCATTAAATATACATGGCATGCTAAATAAGTTATGTTTAGCATGTGCTTTACTAGTTGTTAATTTGAACTAAAATAGATTAGTTGATTCCAGTGCCACCATTTAACAATTGCCTTACTTTCTATCAAAAAGCAATCATTAGCAGTTTATTGAGGAAAAACTCTTAATACTTAATAGTGAAAATGTGTTCCCTAATCTAAAGTGATACCTAAAAATTTGTGTTTATACTATAAATGAATATGTTTCTCAAACTCAGTGTAGTTTGTTGGTTGAGGATAATTTCAGGAGCGGAGGTGTGTAAAGATAACAGCATGTTTATAGTACATACATGCTCAGGATTGTTCTGGTGGTATGCAGATGTTTGGAATTGCATTCACCATCATTCAAGGCAAAATCATCGATCACTTCAGCACACTGGCCGGAAACATCTTCCTCTGTGTGTTCCTCTTCATCGGCTCCATCATGACAGGTAGAAGCTCATCACATGACCACTAGATAACCGCTCCACTCATCTTCTGCACACGTGATGAATAGAGCATAACTTCAGCATATTGCGTCACAGTGGCACATACACACACACGCAGGGTTTTATATAGTAATATGAACGTACCATGAAAGCTCAAACAGTAGAGCAGTGGTGCTTGCAACACCAAGGTCATGGGTTCGATTCCAAGGGAGTGCATGAACTGATGAAGTGTAAACCTTGAATTAAAGCATGTATCAAATGCATAAATGAAATTTAAAAAGTATGTTGCTCTTAACTTCAGGTTATGTCTCTCTGCCTCACAGCGCTTATAAAATCTGACCTGCGGCGACAGAAGGCCAACAGTCAGCCTCAGACAGAGGTGATCGCTGTAAGTATGTTTTAGTTTGACCTCTCTCTCCTCACCAGGCCTGGACCATGCGGGCCTAGAGAGACCATCCTTCCATTCTCAGAAGAAGAAAATCTTCTCTGGGTCAAAATTTTCAGTTAGCATTAATTTAAGCAATGATGTTAAGAAATGTATTTTATTTCATTTTGTAGTATTTCTGATAGAATTACTATAGCATGATTTGTTGTTCCTTACTGTGGTTAGAAATGACTCATGTTGTGGTAAAGAATAGCACACCGTTAAATCATTCTGTCCAGCCAAACCTTGCCAGTTTCTTTAAAAGTGACCCACAGATCACTGGGGTCTGGAATAGAGTGTCAAACACAGGAGACAGGGTAGAAATTCAATAAGAAAAGAGAAGAACAACAGAAGAACTGATGAGTGCAAACAGATGATCAGATTGGATTAACAAAAATAAATAAATAAATAAAAAACTCAATGGGGCCATCTAGTGGTAAGAGCTCAAGGCTGGTGACAAGGATCCAGGATATCCCATGATGATCATTTGTGTAAATGTTTCAGTCGCCCAGTTATTGTAGTTATCCTTCAGCCCAGTGAAGTTGCTGCCAAACGTGAGTATTCTAGAGGTGTGTGTCTGTGAATAAGCATGTAATAGATATGATTCTAAACAGATAGGAACTTTATTCACATGCATAAAATGATATACTCTCTGCTAAAAAAATCTGCCTGATTTTATTTTTTTAATGAAATGTGGTTGTACATTGAGTGTATACACACAGTATATCAAATCTCAAAATATAAACTATATCATTGCCCAGGTCTAAAAAGCTAACTGTGACTATAAGGCATGAAGATATTAAGATATGATGAGCTGCTTCAACAAAAAATAAATAAATAAATAAAAATAAATAAATAAATTATATATACACGCACTTTACAAATAAATTTGACTTGGCCATTTCTATCTATTACTTTTCTTGGTTCATTTGTACAGTTGTAATTTCTACAGTCAATTTCTCTCTGCATTAAGTGCAGTTTTTGTATGTTAGTTTATGTCAAAGTTAGTATAGTCCCTTACTGAGGTACAGTAGTGAATGTGAACGGATGCTTAATTTACCCTGTTTGTTTCTTCTGTTCAGGACTCATCCGTACATCCCCAAGATGGAAAATCATTAAAAGAGGTGAAGATGTAAAGACGGAAACCACTGGAATCACTCTCTCAAAGTGCATCACACCTCCATGTGAACAATCATCGCATAAATCCTACTGAAATTTACACTGACAATATCTGAACAATAACAGTTCAGTAGCACAACCGAAAGTACATTTTCTAACTTCACGTTGTAATATCCTGTTGTTTTTCCTTCAGTAGCCTATTTAACCTAACCAGTAGTTAGTGCTCATTACAAAGCTCCCACATCACAACATTCAATGGGAATCATTTATGAAACAAAAGCACAAAAAAATTGAAGGCCGTTGCATTCAATTCACACAAGTATGGATTTATGAACACTCCACATGAACTGCTCGTGTTTCATGTTGTAATGTGTAATTTTCTACACCTTACGTGTATCGTGATGTTTGCACGATGGTTTGTTAGTTATGAGAACCAAATGTTTTTTAGCACTAAGTACTAATCTAGTATAGAGTGTAACAGACACATCTAGATCTGATTCAGGTGAGCTGGATGTTGATGCTGGACATCACTCTGTTATTATGGAAGGTCAAAGTCCTGCAATGAAACCAACTCAATATATGATGCTTTAAATGTGTGAGCGCCTTGAGAAAGAACATCAGTGATCAATGGAGATGTGTGATGATACTCTCGTCTTATATAACACACAACGGTGCAGAACACAGGAAATTAGAAAATAATTTACTTTGGGAACATCTGCGATGGTTAATGTGTGTTGTAGTGTGCAGTGTAATGTGTGATTGATTACACTGAATGAAATCCAAGGTTTTCTCTTACTCATGTTGGACTGCTGATTCCAAAACCAGTATCTGTTTTGCTGAAGGAAAGAAGCTGTTGTTAATTGCCAGAGAAACTGCGACAAACACATGATTCCTGTCTTCATCTGAGCCACATTACAACTTTTAGTTCAGTTCTCAGACCATTTGCATGTGTAATCTAATCCTGATATTAAGGTCAGAATTATGGACAGAAGAAAGTCTTTTACTGCATCCACAGAACATCACGGAAAAAAATAAGATATTCATAAACATGTTTATGTGAAGTTTAAGAGATTAAATTGTGAGTTTGAACATGTTTCTCCACTCCTCTGCGGACTCCAAGTTGAAAGATAGACTTTACATTTTGTTTTATCCTTTATTTAGCAAATACAGAGTGTGTGTATGTAGTCCTGTGTACTGTTATTGTTTGTATAGAAACATTTTGTATATAATCTAGGAATTCTTGGTGTTGTAAATTAAATCTGACATCCAGTAATAAAGTGATAACTAGTGGCTAAACTGCAAATGAGTCATGCAAACTATTCCACGTGTGTTAACCACTGAGACGTGACCAGAAATAAACATTCATGAACAGCAGCTATTAAAACTCTTTTTGCTTAAATGCTTGACATTCATTATTTAAACAAATATAAATACAAAGTTTTCCCTCGGGAGCTCAGAGCTGTGATCTAGACAAAGAAGCAGCTCAAATCTGTCAGCTTTTCAGACTTACAGCGGTGCTATTTCACAGTTTCCATCACTGCACCATCATTCAAAAACATTTTCAATACAAAGGCTCAGAAATCAACACTGATTGTAAATACTAGTGCTGTCAAGTGATTAATCACATCCAAAATAAAAGTTTTTGTTAACATAATATATGTGATAATACTTATAATAATTATTAATAAAAAAAAAAACACACATACATGCATGTATATTTAAAAAAAAAAAAGTTTATATATTAAATATATTTATATTATTATATAATTTATTTTAATATAAATACATACATATAAATATTCTCAAAATATATTCTGTATGTGTGTGTCTTTATATATATAAAAAATAAATATACACAGTACACACACATATTATGTAAACAAAAACATTTATTTTGGATGTGATTTCAATCGTTTGACAGCACTAGAAAATACACAAAAAAACTAAACATCTATATATGCATCAATATATATTTTTAGATTTTTTCCTAAAAAAAAAAAAAAATCAATTATATTGTTTTTTTGCACTTCAATTTATAAACAAAACAAAAATATCAGTTAGAGATGAAGATAGTTTTCGATGGCAGGCTTCAGTAGACCTGCATCTCAGCTAAAAATAACACAAAAGTACCAACACTGTAATTGCTTTCGGGACAATTAAACTTCAAAATAAATCATATAAAATGATTATTATTTGACTATTACACAGATTCTAAAGCAGTAAAAAGGTAGTTTGGGGCTCATATGTTTTGCTGTGAGGACAAGCATGTAAACCAGTCAGAAAGCACTGTTCCCATCACAAGCGTCCCGCGCCGAAGGCAGGTATCGCTCAGTTCCTCTTCTTCTGACGGGCTCCGACTGCTTCCTGAGGCTCAACCTTACACTGGAAGCCAATTAACATGCCCACGATAGAGAAACCTACAAACACAAACTCTGTTACAGGCCAACTGATCAATCCAACAACAGAACTGATCATAAATACCTTTTCCTACTACATTTCTTGTATTTGAAAGTCAGTGTTTGTACAGACACAAACTACTTCAAGGTTTCAGATAAAATCCCCCATGCTGTATATGTTTGTATGCAGGTGTACACTACTGTACAAAAAGTTTGCAATAACTGATTCTTAAATTTTTTTCAAAGAAGCCTCTTCTGCTCACAGAGGCTGCATTTATTTGATCAAAAATATAGTTTATTTGTGTAATATCATTGCAATTTAAAAAAGCTGTTTTCTATGTGAATCTCTGTTAAAGTGTAATTTATTTCTGTGATGTGTAGCTGTATTTTCAGCATCATTACTCCAGTCTTCAGTGTCACATGATCTTCAGAAATCAGAATAATATGATGATTTGCTGCTCAAGAAACATCTCTGATTATTATCAATGTTGAAAACAGTTGTGCTGCATAATATTTTTGTGGAAACTGTGATATTTTTATTTTTTTTAGGACTTTTTGATGAACATAGAGTTCAAAAGAAAGCATTTATTTGAAATAGAAATCTCCTGCAACATTATAAATGTCTTTACTGTCACTTTGGATCAATTTAATGCGTCTTAGCTGGATAAAAGTATTAATTTCTTTCTTTGAATGGTAGTGTATCATGGTTTGAAAACATACAGTATGACACGGAACGACAGTTTTTAACACTGATAACAATTAGAAATATTTCTTGAGCAGCAAATCACTTTACAATATCATTAGTGTAATTTTATGTTCCCTCGTCACCCAATAGATGTTACCAAAATAGGAGCAGATCACTCACTGGCTACAATCAGAGGTGCCATGACTCCAATGGTCAGAGGAGCGGTTTTATAGATAAATGCTTCGGACAGGAAGTGGCCAAGCGCCAGAACAAATGTCCACAGGGTGATGTGATAAAGCCTGAAACGAGGACAAGAAAGAGACGTCAGCTTCATTCCAGCAGAGTTCAGTCCACATGCACGCACACACACACACACACACACACACACACACAGGAGCCTTACGTTCTGTTCTGAATGTCTATGGCACAGGCACAGCGGATGATGGAGGACAGGAGCGTCCATATGCCAAAGGTTCTCGCCTGAAGACCGTTCACTAAAGAGCAACACATCAGGACATTTAGCATCTAAAATGACTCAACTCTGGCTCAAAATATGTACAGTTTCTATTGTTCTTTATCTATCTGCTTATATTCTTGTTTGCTACACTAAAATATAAAAATGTATCATTTAAAATGATGGTGTTGAGACATACAGTATTTTAAAACAAGAAACGACTAAAAACACATCTGTACCATCTTTATCTCATCCTCTAACTCTAGCACGCTCTATTCTAATTCTATTCTATCTCTTTTAAAATTCCTTTCAGACTTGCACTCTATTAATTTACTACCTGCTTGTTTTCTTTAAAGAATCACTAACTTCTCTATCTTTTTGTATTCTATCTATGGTTTTTCTTTTTATTTATCATACAATTAAAAAAAGCAAAAAAAAGGCCTCTTAACACTAGCTTGCTCTATTCTTTTTGTATTCTATCTGTTTTCATTTCATTTATAATATAATTTAAAAAAAAAGCATCTGCTAAATAACTAAATATAAATACTTTCTGTGTTCATAGACAGTACACGCAGTAGATATCAGTACTGCTTCTCTGTTAAGTGATAACGTTAGTTAATGAGTCAGTAAAGAATAGAGGTGATGTTTATGAAGCGCAGGTCTTGACCGTAATCAGGACTTCCTGTGTAGAGCTTCTGGGACAGGAAGCTGTGATCCCTGAAGCTCTGTACCGTGTTCCCCACTGCGATCACTGACACCATGAGCAGCCAGCTCCTCAACAGATTCAGAAAGCGACTCATCCTTCAGCACACACACCACACAGAAACACCACGCTGTTACTCTACAGTACTAACAAGAAACAAAATAACACAAAAAAACATAACAACACTGATCCTCTGTCCTTCTCCTCATGCTCACCAAAACCCATCATAGATAACCTGATCTAAAAACATCAAAAAACCAATAAGTATCTTTTTGATTATTATTGAGATTTATACACCATCTGAAAGCTGATTAAATAAGCTATCCATTGATGTACGGATTGGTTGTAGTATTTGGCTGAGATACAATGACTGATATTTGAACATCTAGAATCTGAGGATGCAATAAAATAAAATAAAAAAATCATCAAAATATTGAGAAAATCGCCTTTAAAGTTGTCCAAATTAAGTCCTTAGCAATGCATATTACTAATTTAAAAATCAAGTTAATATATCTACGGTAGGAAATTTACAAAATATCTTCATGGAACATGATCTTTACTTAATATTCTGATGATTTAGATAATATTGACCGATACAATGTATCATACCCGGGCTACCTGCGTCTGGTTTTGTGTTCCAGGGTCACGTGAGATAATATACGACACTGCTTATTAGTAACTTTACTCTTACCTTATGTATCTGTTCCAATACGTACATGCACTTGATAAGTATGTACGCACAAACATCCGTCGGCGCTTTTTTTTTCGACTGATTTCTGTTTATCAAACCGCTTCAAGTTCACAACATTGAACCGAGAATAACAACATGGACATGAATGCGGTGTCCAATCAGAAAACCGCGGAAGACGGCTGCGTCACCTCGTACCAGCACCCCATTGGATAGTTTGCGGCCTGTCTCTTAAAAGACCGCCCACTTCTAGGAGTTCGGACCAATCGCTGGCCGATAAGCATCTGACGATAAATAAAGTATCATCAAGTAGCATCATAACCAACCAATTAATTAATATTAAATATTATAAATTTAACAGAAAAACAAAACATACATTTTATTTAATTAATAAAGAAAATACGATATACACGAGAAGAAAAGCGGGCTCAGTGTAAACCCAAAATTTTCACATTTTTATAAATGACTTTAAATTAAATGTAAATCTCTTGGAAGAAAGAAAAAAACAAATAAACGCCGAAAACATGTAACACGCTCTGAAAGCATTGAAATGTATCTAATTTCCCTTCTTTATTTATTTTTTTTTTTTTTTTACTTAATAATAATTTATTGAGCCGAACACGTACATGTTATATAATAAAAACATTCGTTATTTTTTATGGTTAGCAGTGTCATATATTATTAGGCGAAATCAAACAAACAAAACCCCTTAAACTCTAGTCGTTAGAGATCGAAAACGTTTTTTCAGTCTTTCAGAGATTTAAAAGTAAAAATAAGAGTCATTGTATTTTTTTATGAGTTTGTGAAATTATTAAGCGGGTAAACGAAAGGGAATTTAATACACATAGCTCTATCAGTCTTATTACTCGTAATTTTGTATTAATTCGCCTCTTTGGTAATATAATTAATCGTTACTCAAAAAGTTCAAACGCGAAACAACCGCGACGCATGCGCACTCTGCGGCCGCTTGTGTTTCCACGCATGCGCACATCGCTATCTGTCAGCTGGTTGTTATAGTAACAGGCGAACAGGGGCGTCCGGAGATCTAGTCTAGCGCCGGTGTGGAGTATGGGCTAACGGTTAATAATTACACGTAACGTTAACCAGCACTCAATCAACACAAACAGGTATGTTTATTAATCACACTAATTACATTTTAGCAGCAAACTAACAGTCTAATGTGGTGTGGTAGACCTTCAAACGTTTACTTCTTACATCACAGTCTGGTTAGCTCGGTTAGCTAACAGCTAGCAAGCTCTCTTCAGTCACACACAACTAGCAATAATCATATCTTCGCGGTTTTATATTTACATTAATACATTGTTAGAAGGTATTTTCAGTCGTAAATAGTAGACGAAGTAGTCATACATAAAAAAGACGTATAAATGTCTCTGAAATGTGAAATTATAAACCAAAATGTATTCAGGCACCTTCAGCATTTCTCACAGTTTATTCGTTATTTTTTAGACAATGGGAATAAAATATGACAAGACAAGAATATGCTGTCAGCTGTTAAAATTTAAAGCACACAATTAGATAATACCGACAAACCAAACAAGGGGATTTAGCTCAACCAGTTACCAAGCAATGCTTTACAATTATGATCAGTCTGTGGTGTAAAAAGATCACATTAGCAATTAAAATAAATAAAAACAAAATAAATAGAAAACCTTAAGCAAAAGATGCTCAGGTCAAAGTGTCTGAATAATTTTTGGTTTGACTGTATATGTTATGTATTATGAAATATTTATGGTTTAACCTATTTAATTACATATTTAGGTAACTTATTATTTGTTAAATTCATTGTAAACTACCGTCCTTTTAGTTATGCTATTTTCATTTTATTTTGCACTGCTGATGATTTTTGCATGAATGTAGTTTTACTTTATTTTTACTGGTTTTGCATGATTCCTCATCCCACGCAGAGCTATGGAAGATGTATATTGTTTGATGCTCATAATTCACAGTAGAGCTGTAATTGTATGACAGCTCTTCTCATGAAGATCTCGTTGTTTTCCAGATGAGTTGAAGATTGGAGAAAGAAGATTGGAGATGAGCGCTGTCACACACACACTGTGCTGACACACACACACACACACACACACACACACACACACACACAGAGAGATGCCAGCTGTGAGAGAACAGAAGGACGAGTCCGAGTCCTCGTCTGAAGATGAGCCGGAGTAAGTGTCTTTACTAAAGTCGAATGCTTAAGAGTACTGATGATGGAGATTATGTTCAGTTAATCAGTGAGCAGGACTCGTCACGTGACCATCGTTACACACAGATCTACAGCGAGCATCAGGCGCTGCATACAGACTGATTTCATGATTTCACAGAGCTTATCCTGACTAAATATAGACGGGTCAGGTCTTAAATAGTAGCGGACGCTCTTCAAATAGTCTAGACGTTCTGCGCGGCTGTTTTCAGCCTCCCTGTAAAGTTTTTAAGAGACAACCATGAATATTGTACAGAGTGATAAAGGTCAGTGGTCTGTGGCGGTCCAAAACCAAACCTCGTTTAATTCTTTTGGAGATCAGAATACTTCTTTCTATACCGGCTGCTGGGTATCAATCTAATGACCCACGTTCTCAAGACATAGTAGTGCCACTAAGAAGACTGCGAAGATGATCATTTGATCACATTAGAATTATGGGCTGTTTTTCAAATGCTGCTGGATCGCTGTAGATCTACAGGTGCTCTGGAGTGTTTGTGTAGTGACCACCAGTGCATTACAAAGAGACAGAATTAGTCTAAACTTAATATAAAACCTAGGATACTTAATAATATGCAGTTTATAATATGACTTTAATATCTGGATTATATTTGCAATAGTTTTAAATTGAGCAGAAACTCATTAATTAACTTGTTATTATTATTTAACAAAATAGTAATTAAATATCAAATTGTTGAGTTACTGTAAGTACTGTAAATCCAACCTTGCTTGAATGTACTAAATAGCAAGTCTCAACTGTTTGGTTGCTTGTATTGTTGCAAAATGTAACTATAATATTATTGCACAGTAATGCAACCATAAGGCATTATAAACACTATCATTATGATTTTCTGTAAAGCTGCTTTGAAAGCATGTGTATTGTATAAATAGCTATATAAATAAGCTTAACGTGTTGTGCATGGTATTTTTTAATTCTGTAAAAGTGCATCAAAATAAAATAAATTTCAAGTGAAAAAAGTTAAATTTCAGAGTGACATTTCAGCATTTTGTGAATGTTAAGTGCTTTTTTTGAAAGGAAATGCACATAAAAAAGGGTGCAAATATTCTTGTGCAACTCTCTGAAGAGCTGTCTGTGTTTGGGAAACCAGGCCTTGACTGATATATCAGTCTTTGACTGTGCCACACTATTACATGCATGAGATTGGTCTTGTTACGTCAGGATCTGTCTGCAAAAACACACTCAGTGAAAAGTCAGTCTTTTATTTAGATTCGTTCTGCTAGATATAGTCTGGATGATTGAACGTGAGCTGATAATGATTCAAGCCTGTTCACAGCCTGTCTTGTCTTGCTGTCATGTGTGATGGATGGACGTATATCAACGTACCATCTTATCTCTGTTCACATATATCACTCCAGGGTCTCATACTGCACAGGCTTTTATCAGAGGTGATCTTTTTCCTGTAAAGCATTGTAATCTTTGCATCTCTTTGAGCTGTGTAATGCATTTATTGTGCATAGTTGTACTAACTACCACTTGCCTTCAGTGTTGTGTGATACAAAGACAGTTCACTTATGTAACTATGAATGGGAAAAAAAAAGCAAAAGCAAAAGCGAAATGTATTACATTGTGCTATATAGCGGCGCTAGTAAAAGGAAGTCCTGCCTTCTAAATTAATGAGCCAATCACCAGTTGGCAAAGCCACTGAAATAAATTTGAGTGTAAGAAACTGTACATTAATGAGATGCTGTTTAAATGTGAGTTTGGCATGCATTTGACAGTATGGCCGTCGAGGGAACTGATGTTCCTTGAAAGGGACTTTGGTGATATCTCAATGTCATGTAAATGTGAAATTCATCTGACAGAGCAAATAGCAGATCTCACACTTGTTGTGATAGGAAACTTCCGTGCGTTGCCTGGAGTGGCGTCAGCAAGCGTATTCCCGTGCTGCTCTTCTGTGCAGAAGCCATTGTGTCCAAAGATGTGGCCATCCGCTCTGTTGGAGGTACAGACGCAGAGAAATCTTGTGTGCTTGATACAGAAGAATTTATTAAACTGCAAGTCTAATCAGTAATTACATCAGTACTTTCATTACTGTGTTTTCTATATGTAGAATACACTAGTTTAGTACTGTCAAAACAAAACCATAAAACACACACACGTACATTCTATTTAATACATATATTGTTTATATAGACAATGCGATTATAGTTTCTTTTTACATTTATTCTTGTGTAGTAAATCTTATCTTCTTGTACCCACAACAGATATTCAAATATTTACTTCTTTCTAGTAACAAATAATTGTATATATAAATAGCATGTCTTGTGTTATTTAATATCTAGAGTCTGCTTTTATAAATTTGCTGTTAGCTATGTGCCATTGTAGTGGTCAAGTGGTAATTCTGATGGCTTTTTCTTTTTTTTTAAATAGAAAAATATAACTTGGCCTTCAAGATTGTGCGTACGGAGAGCCGTCTTGTTTCTCGTGGCATACTGGTCAATCACGGATTCCACGAGTAGAGCACAGACATTGATTGAAATGAAATGCTAGCATACACTGTTTGCTGCCAAAATTAATGCAATGGAGCAGTTTCATCTTGTGTATAGAAATTTATTATTTTGCATTTAATATAATTTTTTTTAATACCTCAAGAAAAAGAGGTTTAAAATAACATCTGATATGACTTATGGTTTATTTGGCCCACTGGAAATTGAAGTTGAAGTCAAGTGCATTGCATCATGTGCACCTGTACATTGGCACAGTTCAGTTCATTTTAGAAACACAAATATTAAGCCTTCAAGCTACAATTCAGCTTCTTCAGAATAAGCTGTAATACAGTGGTTAGTGTTTGAAAAAGGGGCTCAATACAGTAATGTAACCACAATGAAAATAACTGTAGAATAACTTTGGGACTCTACAGTATCTTTTTCATTTCTGACATTACCCTGGCATAAATTAAGATTGTTTCTATGTTTAGGTACACCCAAATAGCAATGATTTTAACCTGATGTGGACCGGCTCACACCTGAAGCCCTACCTTCTGCGCTCTCTGCAGGATTTTCCAGAAGGTCAAACCACTTTCCCAGGTGATCTGTCATTAATAGAGAGCAGTGCTGCTGTCTGCATACGCAGCTTATTTCACTGAGACAGACAGTAGCATGTTAATAAGCTTTATGCTTTATGCACTAGGGCTGGTTAGCCATTAGATTGGGCATAAGGTGGTTTTTGATATCAACTTTTAAATGATTTAATTATGTGTCTACTCTAATTCATTGTTGAAATATTTAAAATTGTGGCTGTAATAAAAAACTTTTTTCCCATGGATTTATTCAAATATGCATTAAATGAGACATCTTTAACAGATAATGTAATATAATACATCTATTTAGTTGACAAACAAGTTTATGGTCATTGAATGTTTTCCTGAGGTAACATTTAATTATATTGTTTATATTGACATCTTTCTGCGTTTAAAAGACTGATTGATGATTGCATAAAACATGATACATTTCAGTAGGGCTTGGTCGATACCGTTAATTATCTCGATAAATGTCAAGTCATTATTTCTTTCAGGTTTAAAGGCGGATTTTTGCTTTGTTGTAGAAACCAGACCATTAATTTCCCTTAACCAAATAAATATCTAAATAGAAAAATGTATTTCTTAGTTTCTGCATATTCTAATTAATGATATTGTTTTCCAAATCAAGAAACAGGTTTGAGTTAGGATGCAGAAGTACATTTTTGTTTATCAAAATCAGTAACATCTGTAAAAATTGTAGCAACCTCAGTTTTATACGGTTAAATTTATTCTGATCAAGGTTTTTTTTTTTTTTTTAATTAAGCACTGGTCTCCCATAGCATACATTTAAATCATGATAAACACAGTTAAAACCACACATATAGCACCTCAATACCATGGTAAAAATATATGGTTTTCAGGTAGCCTATTTGTATGAAAAACAGCCGTTTAAAAACATTCAGTATAAAAGCACACATGCTATAGCTTAATCACAAATTACATTTCAGTAAGTTGTACTGTTTCTTTCAACACCTTCTGAAGTTTATTCGTTTATTTGGTGCTGTAAATAGTAGTAAAGAAGAAGAGATGATCAGTTCACGTGCTGCTTGAACACCACGTTAAAGAGCCACAAAACCATTAATTGTTTGGATTTTGTGAAAAAAAAAGAGGACAATTTGAAAGTTATTGGATGGTAGATATACTTAAAATAGTGTTCAGTGACATTTCACACCTCTTTGGAAAGCACCGTAGACTGAAAGGTCAGTTCTTGGGATTTAAGAATCTGTGTGTCATTGTTCATCAAAATGAAGATAGATTAAAATTGATTAATCATTTTTGTCAGCCGAGTTCTAGACAGCACACACAAATGTTGGATATATCAGCATTTTCTCACGTTGACACCTGTCTTAGATGGATTTTCAAGGAGCAGTGCATTCTGGGATCGCCTCTGTGTTGGGCGCATCTGCGATTTATGGAACATATCTTTCACCTGAATTTTGCTGGTGTTCAACCAAACACTAGTATTTTGTGTTCCTCCTTGTATATCCCACAATGATAATATGTTACCAAAGTCACACACATTCTCACTCAGCAACAACAACGTCCACACTTCCAGCCTTCCAAGTGGGCAGACAGCATGTGTTCATTGGCAGTTTGAGACGAGTACATTTTGTTTGGACGCTTTCCTCTCTGAAACGGCGCAATAGATCAAACTGACCATGTGCTGCCGCTGCGGTGTTATTTCAAGGGTTTATGTTCCCCTCGCTATCTCAGATGCTAACCTCATCCTCAGTACTTACGGTCAATGCTCCCGTCGCTTTCCAGGTCGTTCGAGCTCACGCGGAAAGACCGGCTCTACAAAAACATCCAGAGGATGCAGCAAACCCACGGCTTTCAAAACTTCCACATCGTACCCCAGACCTTTGTGCTTCCTGCCGAGTACCAGGAATTCAGCAGTGAGTGGGCACCTGTGTTCAGCTATTAACATAAACAACATCAATTAGAAAAATGTGTCTGCTTTTGCTGCTGGGCTTTAATAACCCTCTCTCTGTCCTCACGCAAACCTCAGGCTCCTTCAGCAAAGACAAGGGCGCGTGGATCATCAAACCAGTGGCGTCCTCCAGGGGCAGAGGCATCTACCTGGTTAGCAGGTGTAAGTGATCAAGGGAACATGACGTGATAAAACCCAGCTGGAGCATGCACAAGTGGCTCTGTTTTAAAGATAGCCTATGTAGGCAGCATTTTAAGGCATCATAGACATGTGTCTGATGTGTAAATCAATCTATTTCCCACAAAAAACTCTAGATTGGGCATGGCTTAGTTTTGATTACTAAGGAGAACACACAGTTTCCCATGAGTTTATAATAAAAAGTTTAAGTTTAACTACATACGGTGATTGGTTGAAGTTCTCTGACAGGAGACGGATCACATGTTCTCCACTGGCTTCACACCCATTGGTAGTCGTTTTTGCTCATTTGCATAAAGGTGAAGTTTTCTCAGTTTTGTTGTGTCGCTGGAGACACATACGTTGTGTCACAAACAGTTCAGCGCTGCTTGCATGGCCAGATCTGAGAAAATGCATGAGATAATGTCAGCTTAAGGCAACATAACATATCATTCACAGGCAAGGCCTGAGCCGATGACATGAACTTGACTCGTCTTAAGGCCCGTTCTGACCAGATATTAAGTCTGTGACCATGAATATATAGGCCAGAAATTATTAAAATGTCACTGATGCAATATATGAATGTGAAAATGTTTCTTCTCTTGTTTCTTTGGTTTACTTACTTTTAGAAATCGTAAGTATGTTTTACAAAAAATTACAAAAACTAAAAAGTAGAACAACTGAAATAGTATTTTCTTGTAAAAAATAATCCATAAATCTTTGTAAATCTTTGTTCCTATCCACAAGCTTGACTACACAGTGATAACCACACAAACTAAAAATCCAACATAACTGAACATTAAACACTAACAAGTATTTTCCTTTACTCAGAAGTGCATAAAATAACATTTAATTTCAGCATTTGCTCTCCTGCTTCAATCCTTTGTGAATCATGCAGAGAGCTACAAATTTAATGCAAGAAAAAAAAATAAAGATTTATGTAGTCCCAATACAAATGAGTAACATAAACTTCAATTTTCATATGCAGCAGACAGGGAGCATTTTTAAGCATGCTTTTCTGATGTTCACATCAATGTGCCTCTGATGCCCCAAAATGCTGTCTAGATACATACCTGACCTGACCTGAGTCTATATTCCTATCTGAAAGAGTGTTTATCATGTTTCTGTAATCTGACAGTTTTGTTCGGTGCTGCTTAATAACTCATGTTTGGTGTTTCAGCCGAGTCAGATCCCACTGGACGAGAATATTCTGGTGTCGCGCTACATCAGCAATCCTCTACTGATTGACGGTGAGGATACAACACTAACACCAGCAGATTTAACACAGTCTGCATAGTGCATGTTTTTAAAGTGAGTTTCTATTGTACATCTGCAGGTTTTAAGTTTGACGTGCGTCTGTATGTGCTGGTGACCTCATACGACCACCCTCTCCTGACTATCTCTATGAGGAAGGGCTGGCCCGGTAAGTCACTCATCATCCGTCGCACATCTAAACGTGATAAGAAATGCCTTTGCTTACAAAGAAAGATGCATGCTTGAACAAACAGAAGGATTGAAGGCTTTCATATGAACCGCTGTTTGTTCTGATGCTCTGCATCTCATGCACTGAGGCATTCAAGTTTACTGTATATTTGAATTCTATAATATAAAAAAGACTTTAATGTAGGAAACGTGTCCAAGATGTAGACTACTATTTGTCAGTCATCTGCTTTTCTACAGAATGTAAAGTATTTGTAAGAATAACTTTCACATTGGAATATTTAAAGATGAACACTTTCTGGACTGAAGCAACAGGCTATTGGTCAAAA
The DNA here is from genome assembly GCF_018340385.1 of Cyprinus carpio. NCBI lineage: Eukaryota > Metazoa > Chordata > Actinopteri > Cypriniformes > Cyprinidae > Cyprinus > Cyprinus carpio. The sequence continues at coordinate 23,149,568 of NC_056613.1, forward strand.
GTTTGGAATAATTCAGTTTTTTTTTTCTGCTCATCAAGGCTGCATGTATTTAATCGAATATACAGTAGTATTGTACAGTAATATTGTGAATTATTCATTTAAAAAAATACTGTATAGCATATTATAAATTTAAAATATAGAGAGAATATATAGTAAAATGTAATGTATTTCTGTGATCACAGCTGTATTTTCAGCATCATTACTCCAGTCTTCAGTGTCACATGATCTTCAGAAATCATTCTAATATGTATTATCCAGACAACTTTTTTTTTAAACCATGTTCAAATGTATCAAATATGATCGTCAGACTTCTGAGGAGCATTTATTTCTTCATCTCTCGATCAGCATTGCATTGCATTATATGTTTGGATCATTTCAGTCTCATCTTACCGAGACATATTATTGGAGATATGATATATGATCTGATATTTAGATAATTTTATGTCAATATCTGCTGTACTGTTATAAACATCTCATTGATTTACAGCACAAGCATCAGAATTTCATCATTTATATATCAGCTACAGCAACTTCTACATAACCAGAAATATTTCTTTCAGACACTGAAATAGTTCAGGCACTAGATGGCAGCAGAAATGTTTCCAGTGAAGTTGGACCGTCTCATCTAGGCCTCAGACAAAGCTTTCCATTGTCTCATAGCTGGAAAGACATTGACAAGAGGGTTTTTTTTTTTTTTAAATAGTTTATCTATTTTTTTAACATTTAAAGCACCAATAAAATGTGACAGTTTAAAAAACCTTTTCAAGGCAGCAAGTTCTCAGGCTTACATAATTGTCTCTTTTACCTGAAGAGGCTTCTTTTCGTGATATTTTACATAAGCCACGAATAGTTGTGGGAAAGATTTCTGACTGCTCAGCAGCCGTGGAAAGCCTCACAATCGCTCCGACAGTCGTAACCCTCCACTGAGCGTCTGTGAAACGCATTCAATCTAGATAAACACATGGTGTCCTGCTTTTGGCACTGCGAGGAGAGCGTTGTCTCAGACATGTGAGTGAGAAGCTCAAATAAATCCTCTGATTTTTTGGATGCCGTGTGGAGTGAAACCGTGTGAAGTGGATGTGCGGTGTATTGTGGGCCGCTGTGTTCTGGTGTGTGTAAAGCGCTTGGCCTGCCTCTATTAGGCACCTTTACTGAGTGAACACACTCTCTTATGAACTGCTGGCATACATCCTGGCACTTTTCCCAACTCAACTTTTATCTTGGAGATCGCAGAAGCTTTGAAGGCCATTCAGGTGCTCTCTGTGTGCCAGGAAATTCTTTTCCTCACACATGTGGTCGTCCACTCATCTCAAACCCCAGCGGCGGTGTATTCTGGAATACCGTGAGCTTCAGGGCAATCACTCAGATTACGCTTGTGTAGAACTCTGTTGTGATTGTGCAGTATTGCCACCATACCATCATGTGCAGCTGATAGGAGAATAAACAGATTGGTTTGTGTACTTCATGACGGAAACATTATATGCAGCATCAGTGTAGAGCGCTGCAGTGATAATGTGTTTTGGTAGTCCAAACTGTAAATTAGCACTCATCCTGGTTCCTTCAACAGAAACAGCAGAAGTATGATCCTTAAACATTTTGTTCATCATATGACTAGCGATTAAATGAGTTCACCTTTTGTCTGATGACAGTTTTAATCCCATTTAGACACTTGTTAGCAATGCTTTCTTCAAGACAAGAAAAAGCTTTAATGGAAAAGTTCACCTAAAAATGAAAATCTGCTGAAAATGTGTTCACCCTCAGGCCATCCGAGATCAGGATGAGTTTGTTTCTTCATCAGGTTTGTAGAAATGTAGCACTGCATCAGTGTCTCATCAATAGATGGTCTGCAGTGAATGGGTGCCGTTCAGAAATGATTTGAGTCCAAACACAGCGGATAAAAAACATCACAATAATCCACAAGTAATCCACAGCACATCCAGTGTAGATTCATTTCTTTTTTATCAGTTAACATCTGGAGAAGACAAAAGATGAGACACATCCAGCATTTAAGACGATTTTAAATCAAATACGGGACCCATCCATCCATAATATTGTTTTTTTCTTCAGTTGTGTTGGTTCTGGAATCAGGAGAGAAATCTACACAGATCAAGCTCTGTTTACAAGCCAGAACAGTTCAAAAACAATTTCTTAACAAATATGTGGCTGGATTTTGATGTGAGAGGAAGCATTATTATATTCATGAACTCCTATTTTAGCCCGGAAGCAACAGTTGACGTTAAAAACATCTTAATGATGGGGATTTGTTCTTCTTACAAACATGCATCTTTTGCCTTCACAAGACTGTTATATATCACAACAGACTGTAAATATCACAAGGGGGTATAATGTATTTTATGTTGGAAAATAAAACGTAAAAATATCTTGAGCTTGTTTTCAGTCTTATTTCAGCCATTTAACCCCACTGACTTCAGGACGATGGAACTGAAGGTGGTAAATCCGTCATCCCATCACAGCGCTGCTGTTGTAGTTGTGTGATTTTGCTAGTTGTAGTTTGATGGCTGTTGCAAAACCTCTCTGTTTATTAGTCATATTAATGTTAAAAAGATTTGTGGCTGGATTTGTGAAGGTCGTCCCATGTTTGCACAAGGCTGCTTGCTTTGGTACTGTACCTGTTTATTCTTTTCAGCAGGTCAGTTGAATGTCATACTCGCTATTTAAGCTCATTTATTTCTTCTTGCTTGTGTGTGTTGTAGGTTTGCCACTGTGAAGTATGACCATGCCAGCGCAAACATCAAGAACCAGTTCATGCATCTGACCAACTACAGTGTCAACAAGACAGAGCAGTGACTACGTCAGGTGAGCTCTCTCGGGGGTTGATATTTGATCTTTCCAGTTCCCAGTGAAATATGAACTTGAATTCTGAGAATATACCTCTTAGTATTAAGCACAACATTTGTGCTGGTATTTTTTAATTCCATAATTTGAACAGCCACACCCTGTCTGCATTTCAGCACTGATGGATTATAAGGAGGTAATGAAGCATAGACGGCTTTGTTGGTGCTGTGATGGTTGTTATAGTAAAGGGTGATTTCTCCTACCACTGTTTTTACACATTCAAGTAGATTATAAATGTCCTAATAGCTGTTTTGCTATATAGTACGCGCTGGGTGATATGGGCCAGGAAAATCTGAATTGTGTGGTATACGATATATATCTAGTGGTAATTTTCTGCTACAATTTTCTCTTATTATTATTAACTTCCACATGTGAATAAGGCCTTGAAACCGATCAGAGAATATCAGAATTCATTTGATTTTTTTTCCTGCTTACACGGTTGTGGGCCATTTCTGATCTGTGCCACACTGGAGGAAAAAATCTGAATTGGGTGACTTGAACCATACAGTGTAAATGTGGCCTTAAAAGGGTCATCGGATGCCCTTTTCCCCAAGTTGATATTCTTTAGGGGGTCGTTAATTTCAACGTTAAGAACAGTACTTTGGGTTAAAGATTTTTCAATGGGTAATGTGTAACACCACCCTTTTTACCTTTGTCAAAAAACACCCAGCTCTGTTTCAGTGACCCTTTTTGGTTGTGCCTGTCTCTTTAAATGCTAATGAGCTCTGGCTCTCACCCGCCCCCTCTTCTGGGGGGTGAGCACAGCGCTAGAGACTGTAAACTTTTAGCTGCATTTGTGTGGAAACTTGCTAACTATCCCATTCTTAAGGATAGGGAGATTTGCAAGGGATCTCCCCCTAAAACCTCAGTAACACGTATAGCGAAACAGACCAGGTGGACAACAAGCAATATTCCGTATTAAAATTGTGTGAGACATAAACACAAAAAACTAAAAATATAATTTTAATTAAAAACATAAAAACCCACAATCATGTATATAAAACGCACAACATAAAATCATAAATATTACATAAATCCAACCTAACCCATTTATGTATAACTGACAAATTATTATTATTATTTTTTTATTAGTTTGTTTTATTGTTAAAACTGTGGTAAACGCAAGAGATGGATTGAAAATTGTATATTAACATTCAAATACATTTCAATTGACAATTTAGGCATGACGCAGTGCCTTTTAAGTAGAGCCCTTTAATTCCAGTTCATTTGTTGCTTTGAATTGAGGTAGCAAAAGAGTGCAGAATTTTCATTTGACGTAGAATTACAATTAAAAGAATTCAAATTAACAGGAAAGTCCATTTACACTTTTTAACCGCAGAAAAGCAAATTTTGTGTCAAGACAGGCTTACAACTGTATGACTTTACTGATAGCCTTTTGAAAGTTTTAAAAATGAAAAAAAGCATTTCTAAAGTGTACAATGATACAATTGTCTCAAATTTCAACATTACCACCAAATCAGTGGAACAATATGACACATTGAAATATATGGTGTCATAAATCATCAAAATCTCTTTGTTTACAGTATAAATGGAAGCGGTAACGCAGCGGGCGCAACATTATTGAAGAAAGATTTTATTTTCAGTTAACATTTTATTTATATTTTTATTAAAAAAAAAGTCTATCTTCCTAAAACGTTAGCTAGCTCAGTTATGAACAGGAAAAAGAAGACAGTCAGTCAGCGGAATCATTATTGAAATCTCACCGACTTTATATAAAAAATAACAATTAAAAAAATTAAAACACCAAGTAACCATCCAATACTAACCAGGGGGAATGTGAGAAAGAACAAGTCTTTTCATCTGAACCCGCACAAGGTTTCTAGCACGTAATCCTTATAGCTCTTCATAAATGCCTGATGTTTAGCAGAGTAGCTTGTGTTTGTCTGTGTGGCAGCTCATGCCATAAAGCATCATGCATGTTACAGTAATGAGAACAGATCTAAGCTGTCAGAACTAATAGTTAAATAATCACTTCTCATTGTTGATCACTCTTTTAAACGGGAATGTGTTTTCAAATACGAGCTAGCCTTTGTATTGCTAATCATGTCAACAGTTCGTAACGTTTGTGCCCATTTCTTTCCTTCTCTGCCATTGTTTTTGGACAGTGCTGACAGTCCAGGGTTTCCTCTTGCTTTTCAGTTGCGATGACCCTGGATAGTATAGGGATTATGGGAACAAATGGAGCCATGAGCGCAATGCTGAGATATTTGAGGCAAGAAGGCAAAGACACCCACATGTGAGTAGAAGCTAAGGATGTGCCTTATATGCAATCATTTACTTTCATTGTTTAACACTCCGTGACGTTCTGACATTCCTAACACCACTAATCTGTGGATATTCTCAAGCACAAAGCACTACAGAGCCCATTTTGCTAGATTGACAACGCTTGTTACCTTCCTGACGAACAGCAGCTGCTAGATTGATGTCTCACATTGATGCTCCCCCTACACGCTCGGTGGTTCATTTTGCCCCCCAGGCCCCATTGAATTTTGAAACATTTTTATGTTTTGTTTTAGACTAATGCTTAAATGATGTATCGTTGTAAAGAAAGTGTATTTCATTTAACTAATTTCCTATGAAGTTGTACTCATATGTCTACCTGTTGGAGTTTGTCATTTTCCATTTACTGATCCGGCCCAATGATCTGTGTGCTCCAAAAAAAAAAAAAAATCACCTATAACCTAACAAAACCCGCTCTTTAACACTTCTGTGTGAATTCTGCTAAGGGGCACTTTCCACGGTTGAGATAATGAGAATGGGGAGGACAAATATTCATTTCAATTATGCATTCTCTGGGGAAAAATTCTATTTCATCTCAGAAAAAGTTTCTAAGACCTTAACCTTTCGCATTTTGCTGTCAAAACATTTTGCGTTCTCTTTTGAATATATAACTTTCTTTACAATCTTATTGTTCTTTCTTGAAGCCCCCAAGAACACTGGTTTAAGCAAACCTTGGTTTCCTTTGAAAGCTTTGGTGTTTGCTCTACAAACTGGTGATTGAAAATAATATTAATGTGAAGAAATGGTATTTATTGCTTATGTGTTCACTCACAAAATGTTTTGTTCCACCTGGAAACTTTCATACACTTGCAAAACTTTGGTGTGTCTTAATGAAGTTTTCGTTCCCTGAGAACTTTGTCATTTGAGTTGCAAACATTTTTGCGGTTGCGTGCAAAACTGGTGATGGGGTAATATAAGACTATGTTTCAGTGCTTTGCAGGTGGTTGTGTTGCATGATAAAAACACTTTTAAAAAAACTAATTTTAAATAAATTTCTCTGTGTTTGTCAGTGCTCATGGGCCCAGATTGAGGATCTGATCGTCAAAAGCTATGTCTGAGCGCTGAGACTCCACATCGCCCACGCCCTGCAAGATGTTTGTCCCTCATCGCTGTAACTGCTTCAGTAAGACAGAACCATATACATTACGATATAAATGTAAAGAACCACACGCGACTCCGGCGCCACTTTTGCGACATGGTACAAAAAGCATGCTGTGAGAAAATCGCTCTGAAACGCTGTGCTAAATCAACATGCTCACTGATACATTGAGCATCCCTAAACACACAGTATGTTAGGTTACATTATTTTATTACATTAGGATCATTTTTCACCAAAGGGCATGCAGGACTTTCTGTATGATAGACTGTTTTATTTTTTGGAGGTGGAAAACAGACGATATCTGCTGCCAGAGCGAACCATACAGTCCAAATGTTTCTCATTCTGAGCTGTTATGGGGTGTTAACTTTACCATGAGGTCAAACATCATCTCCAGTTGTCGCCGACATATTCACTTCACCAGTGCTCTGATTTATGTTCTTTAAATTGTTTAGTTAATTGGTGTATTAGTTTATTGAACCTGGTACAAAAAAGCATGCTGTGAGAAATCGCTCTGAAACAATGTGCTAATCGACATGCTGTCATGATTACATTGAGGCATCCTAACCTATGTTAGGTTACATTATTTTATTGTGGGATCATTGTAACCCAAAGTAAAGGTCCTGCATCCTGTAACGGTGGTGGCTGACCGACATGGTCATCCACACTGCGCAAAGAATACCCTAGTACCCAATGATCCGCAGTCCAATATTGACAATTATGTTAAATTTAAAATAATTACAATAAGAAACAATTTGTGATTTTTTTCTTATCCTATTTATTCATGAAAAACGATCACTGCCACATAGTAAAAGAAAGCGATTACAACTATTTTTGCATGTAAACATTGTCGGTGACCAAAGTATATTTAAATCGTCGTATCACAATTTATCTATTTCACAAATTATGCAATTATCAGACACAGATATTACCTGTCACCTCACTGTCATCCTTTCTTGCCCTCTTGCAAAAACAAGCTGTGATTTTTCCACCGACTGGCTTTCTTTCATGGTTTTGAAAAGATAAAATCTTTTCGATAGACCTGATAATTATTTTAGTATAATCATATCACCAAAAAGTAGCACATTAAGACGACGTAGTAACAGCAGTAATAGTGTAATTTTTACCATATAAAATTTAATAAAAATTAGCAGCTAGCTAGCAACAGCTTGCTTTTGTGCTTTGATCTAGTTTCATCTCACTCCAGTCTAACTTTATAAATGATTTTATAGGTAACTTACTACACATTGGCAGAGGCCTATGTTACATACTGTGGATTATTAAGGCTAAATTTTACTAAACACTCTTTACTAAATGGGGTAAGCACACTTACGCTCTCATTTCAGATGTGTGTGTATCTTCTTCTAAGAAGTACCACTGATTTGTTATACATTGATTCAGCATTAATTCGATCGGCAGACTGACTGCTTGGAATCCATTCATTATAATGAATCGCTCAAAGGAGTCATTAGGTCAAGAATCGGACTTCAGCGGACTTGTTGCAGGGAATCCTGGCTGTTAGGACATCGCGAAAGATTTGTCAACACACACACACATAAAAAAAAAAACACTTCATAACTGGATAGAATTTGTTTTTTTTTTTTGCGTTTATTTAAAGTTATGTCAGCTGCATGTCCGAATGCTTGTCACAAGTTGTAAGAGAAGATAAGGCAATTTTTTTTTTTTTTTTTTTGACTGCAATTCACACCCAGCGCCAGCGGTAATTCAGCAAAAATATTCTCCGAATGCACCACGTGAAACATGGATTCGGTCTTCCGACCTTAGGATCAGTTGATTTTGATGCGAGGGAGAGAGCAAAAGACAGAACTGAAGACGAAGGGGCCCTATCATACACACGGCGCACGCGACGCAAGTCGCAGCACAAGTGTTTGCTAGTTTCAGTCCGGCGCCGTTCGCGATTTTCCGGGTCCAGTGCCACATCGCTTAATTAGCAAATGCATTTGCGCCATTTGTGCTTCCATGGGGCAGCGCTGGTTCAAAAAGAGGTGTGTTCAGGCGCATTGCTATTTTAAGGAGCTGAAAATGGGATCATGCGCCATAGACCAACTCAAACCTGGTCTGGCGCTGATGTTTTTTTCTGTTATTTAAAGAGCGTGCGGTTAGTGCACGCCTGCTTATTAAAAACACATGGACGACAGCAGCACACAAAACACGCTAAATATTAAAATTAAAGGATTGCGATGCATAATAATTTTTTGTAGGCTATTAAATATAAAAATGCCTACATGTCATAATGGATAGTCATCGCATGTATCAGAATTACGCTTATCTATTTGCTCGCACACGCAGCAGCCGCTTTCATCCCGGAGATGCGTTTCTGTCTTGCGCTTGCCAAATTCGCTTGTGTAAATAGCAATCCGCCATGGCACGAGCGCCAACTGGCTCTGGGCGTTGGAAGATGAGACTTGATTAGTTTATTGCACATTAGGCCCAAAAAACACCCATTACTCATTAAGAGAATAGGGACAACACGCGACCATAGCGCCTACGCTACGCCAACCGCTTTTCCCGCCAAGTAAAGTAGCAAAAGTGGATTTGACACGCCTCTGGAAAGTGCACCTGCCTGCAGCGCTTTACACTCATGCTTAGATCGCTAGGAATAGGGGCCGGAGAGTGCCTCGCGCTGCGGGGCGCTGTGCTCATTCTTCTGTCAATCCGGGCTCTGTAGCGCCTGTTTCACTCACAAAACCCACTACAGATCAAATAAGGCTTTGGCAGGACAAAATCGCTTTTGGCGGCCGCCAAAATTTTCAATGTAGGGTTGTAGAAATGTAGCACTGCTCAGTGTCTCCATCAATGGATGCTCTGCAGTGAATGGTGCCGTCAGAATGAGAGTCCAAACCCGAGCTGATAACATCACAATAATCCACAGCACCCAGTCCCACATCGTTAACATCTGAAATACAAAAGATGAAACACTTCCAGCATACAATTACAGTAACACAGTTTGCTTCCGGCTGAAATAAAGAGTCCAGAATCCAACACTATGTTCAGTGAAGTATTTAAAAAACTTCTTAATGATTGGCCGGCACCCATTCACTGCAGATGATCCATTGGTGAGCAAGTGATGGAGATACTACATTTTCTCCAAATGTATAGCACTATTTTTTTAAACAACTTATATACTCAGGCAAAAGAAGTTTGAACAATGAATTTTTGAATTTAACAAAGTCCCAGTATTTGGGTTTGTTTAGGTTCTAAATATCATCCTGAAGTTGTTCAGTGGAAGCAAGAGTACCGAGAGTCTCATGACTCAGTGACTCGCACTTACTTATAATATATTTGATTAGTCGTCTCTAAACAAAGACGCTTTATGTCTGTTTTCCCCCATTTTATTCCATTTTTAACAATTACAAAACAGGCTAATGTTTAGGTAACTTGACGATCATTGTTTTTTGCAGTTGCACTTGGTAAAGCTGGTGGCACGATTGCGGTCCCTGATTCTGAAAACATGACAGATGTAAGCGGGTGGTGCAACGTGACGAGCAATTGGTTTTTCAACGTGAATGCTGCTACAGACACACAAAACACATCTAACAAAAATTTGAGAAGAGAGCTGTGTGATTGAACTGTACACATATATTTGACAAAAATCTGAGGTATGTTTACAGAACTTGCCAAAAGCTACAGTAAAGAGCAACAAAATCATATTGACAACTCATCAGTTAATATTTACCATGTTATATTCTGTATAACTGTTATGTTATTCAATGTACACTGACAAAAACTATATTAGTTGGTTTGGTCGGACAATATGAACAATATATCTAACTTTTTGATGTAAGTGATCACCCGATTTTAGACCCACCTATTTTGTATTTACAAAATAGCATTCACAGGCAGATCCCTGGTGTAGAAATCAGTCACATATAAATGGTGCACAGATACACACGATTCCTGGCTGCATATCAATATCCGTGGACCCACTGGATCTTTGGTAAATTTGTAAAGAATACTATAATACTATTCCAACCACCCTTTAGTTTAAAATGATAATCTGGTTTTTAACTCTCGTTTGTCGCAGCTTCATTATTAAATCCAGTCAATGCAGCCAGATTTTGCCACTTCAGGGGTCCCGTCCTGAGGGGGTGTGTTCCGCGGGGAAAGGGACTTCAACTGCATACCCTCTACAGCCAAGTCTGTGTCCTCCCATACTCAGAATATGTTCTCTGCATTTAACACCATCCAGCTGCCACAAAACACACCACATCAGGTGAGTAAGCGAACACATAACAATTTGTTTCTTTTTATTGACCTCATAAACAATGAATTTAATGCACATTCATAGAGCACATATAATATGGTAATTGGAAGCTCAGACATTACTGCGCTTGAGCACAAATAGTAGAGGGCTCACCGTTCTGGAACATTCAATCATGCATGTTTTATCTTCTGGTTACCAAAATTTTATGAGAGAATTACTGAACTACATTTCTGTTCCAAAGATGAACACATTTCCGAGAAGGTCATTGACTGTTGCAGTTTTTCGGTCCCTCTCCACTGTAATGTGTTTTGTAAACATGATATTTTCTCCAGGAGGTGTTGCTTGTTTAAAGGCCTGTGATACACCGTCCCCTGTGGCCTGCTTTTATTATCAGACAAATCACCTGCATGAAAAGAATATCCCTTACCCTGCGCCCGGTCTATGCCCTCATCATCGCGGGTGAGGATGATGGGAAATGACTGTATAGCAGACAGTGCCAGGCCAAGGTTCACTTCAACTGTGTCCCCCATGCTGAATATGAGCAGCCCATGCAGGTGCATCAGTGGAATGTGATGGATACCGTGTTATACGGATAAGTGCTCTTACTGTGAATACACGGGGCCTGCTTAAATATGGGTAAATCCATTCCTGCTCTCGCAGGCCATTTTTAACCAAACATTCTGCGTTAGCGAGTTACCTATCTCTACTAAATGTATTAATGAATTAGTCATGCACCAAAATGAAAAAAAATAAATAAAAATAAATAAATAAATAAAACAAATTATAAAACAAACTGAAAATGAAGTTTATCTAGATACCAGCACTAAATTTGAAAACTGATTTGAATTAAACATTAATTGCATTTTTTCCAAAAAAATTTGATTTTTAATGGATATATGTGACCCTGCAGCAACAAAAGCAATCTTAAGTCTCTGGGGTATATTGTTAGCATTTGCCAACAAAATACATTGGTGGGTCAAAATTCTTGATTGTTCTTTTATGCCAAAAATCATTAGGAGATTAAGTAAAGATCGTGTTCCATGAAGATAGTTAGTAAATTATCCTACTGTAAATATATTAAAACCTTAATTTTTGATTAGTCATATGCATTGCCTAAGAACTTCAGTTGAACACCTTTAAAGTTGATTTTTCTCATATTTAGATGTTTTTGTGCTCCCCCTCAGATTCCAGGTTTTCAAATAGTTTGTATCTCAGCCAAATATTGTCCTCCTAACAAACCATACAGCAATGGAAGCCTATTTATTCATCTTCCCGATTTACCCCTTATGACTGCTTTTTGTGGTCCATGATGGGCACATATAGTTAGTTTTTACTCCAATTCATTGTTGAAATTTACATATCTTTAGTGTGCTGTAATAACTAAGTTTTTCATGGATTTTTTCAAACATGCATTAAATAAGACATCACTAACGAATGTTGTGTAATATATTGCCTGCATTTCAAAAATGCTCTCTGGAGTTATTTTTCTAGCTGAGTTTTCTAATGGACATTGAATGTCGTTCCAGAGGTAACGCGAGGCGTTTCTAAACTGACTGATCGATTACATGAGAATTGATCATTTTAGTAAGTTGTTTGGTTTCTTCTGATGTTCATTCATGTTAATTTTGTGTCTAAAACTAGTTGGTAAAGAGTAAGTGAAGATCAACTGAGGCTACAGCAATCTGTCATGAAACATTACATAGCTACATTTAGCTATTGTTTGAATTCTGTTGACAGAATTTAAAAACTAAGACTTTGTTTCATATCACAAGTAACATCACAAAGCTTATTACGATTATAGCTGGGGAGGCCCACTACAAAAATGTTTAGTTATTTTGTTCCACATGCATCACTGACAACAGTTGTTTTTTCAAAACAGAAGATCTCGGGTCATCAAAATGAAGCTGTGATTTAAAAATCCAGAAATCGAAATGATCAACCCAGCACTAATTGGTTCACAACACTGACACGCTGACATATTGTAGTTTATCCATGGTGTGTTAACAAAATAAACACAAGCTATGTTGCCATCCTACTATTTTATTTAAATTGTGGAATATTTTCATAAAAACGCTGGATGTAAATCCAGATGTGCTTAATAAAAAAAAATATTGCTTTTATAAAACATCTTTTTATGCAAAATACAATGCAGCTCATCTGATAATAAATATAGACCTTTCTCCCTGCTTAGCAGCACACAAACTCTCATGATATTACTCCTTGAGTGAAAAGTGGTCTCGCAATATCAGTATAAAGTTGAGTTTGTGGTTAAACCTTTGATAGTGCTTGCATTATATTGTTCGGCCTTTTAATGCATGTGCTGTTCATTAGGGTTTCATTTGGGAACGCAATAGATTAGATTAAATTAGATTCAACTTTATTGTTATTGCACATGTAAGATATAAGGCAACAAAATGCAGTTAGCATCTAACCAGAAGTGCAATACAGTGTCTACAATATGAATAAATATACAGATAAGGCAGTACTATGGACATAATTTACAGATTTTTAAATAGATTCAGCCATGATAGACCAGGTAGTGTACTATGAACATTCTATACAGGTGGATTATGTAATAGAAATTATGTACACTATAAGCAGCAACTATGAACATATAGAACATCATTTTACACAGAAGATGGCCAGCTGTACAACACTGATTAATACGAAAAAATGCATAGAAAAATATTCCAGTGGTGGCAAATTGATCCTACAGTATTCTTGATACACAGACAGTAGTGCAAGTAATAACAAGTCATAACATTTTTTTTGGTAAAACCAGATATATAGTGATGATGAAGGGAGTTCGAGAGGCGGTCACACTGCATGTTAGTTCGTGACTTCCATACGAATGAGTCGCTATCGTCAGCCCCGGACAGCATTTTCCTCAATATGCGAAAAGTTTGCTGGAATGGTTGTCGCCTTGATGCGTTTGGTGAACTCTGACCCTGCGGATTGCATCGTGGTGAAAGATGGGGGGATCCAATACCAGAATATCAATCACGTCACTAAATGACCTCTCTGGCACAGAAATTCAAAAATTAAAGAGGCCAATTTAGCGTGGCGCTGGCGTCCTATTTTATATAATGAGCCTTCTTGACAAGGCTGAAGGTGTTTGTGGTCCAGGACAGGTCCACTGAGATGTTGGTTCCCAGGAACTTGAAGCTGGAGACACGGTCAACAACCATTGTGGATGGAGCCGCTTTTCCACCTCCTGGTCGGGCCGGGCGGGGCTAATAGCCCTCGGGCCAGTAGCCTGAGGCCGTAATAGCGCTATAGTGTTTCCACCTGTCGGGCCTGAAGCTGCACTCGCGTGTCACTAAAACCCGCCCTTTTACACGCTTCTCAGGAAACAACGTCCAACGTCCATCGTTTCAACACCAACAAAGCAGAAGCTATCAGAAAACTAATCAGAAATAAGTCACTGGAACATGCGCGATCACAAAACGAACACGATAACAGCGGCCTTTGTTTTGCATATGCTTTGTTAAATATTTAAATTCCAAAGCATCGATGTTTTAGTTTACTAAGTGATGATACATTGAGCATACTGAATTAATTTATCAGGCTTGAAAATTTGTCACAGAAATAAATGTATTTCTATTTTATTTATTTATTTTTTTAACGCTGAAGCTATATGAAAATAGCCTGCTTATTCAGTCGTAGACCGTTTCTGTTTATTTGTAGTCACATACATCACATTTAGAATGAATGATAATTTCTCTATTTTTATAAAAGCTTCCGAAAAAAAAAAATCATTATTATATTTTTTGGCGGATACTGGCCCTGGCACGCACGGCCAAAAAACCCTGGCCGTTGGCCCCAAGGAAGCCCCGACGAGGCACGATCAAGCAGTGGAAACGCGACTGGCCCTGGCACGCACTAGCACGCCCGCTTTTCGCCCGACAGTGGAAACGCGGCTAATGAGCTCCTTTGTCTTGCTGGTGTTAAGGAGCAGGTTGTTGTCAGCGCACCACGTGGCCAGGTGCTGTACCTCCTCCCTGTAGGCAGTCTCATCGTTGTCTCTGATGAGGCCAATCACCGTGGTGTCATCTTCAAACTTAATAATGGAGTTGGATCCATGCACAGGCCTGCGGTCGTGGGTGTAGGGGAGTAGAGGAATGGGCTCAGCCACCACCAGCCTGTGAATGCGCCAGTGTTGAGTGTGATGGTGGTGGAGCAGGTGTGGCCTGACCCCTGGGTGAAAGTCTGGTGGTCAAGCCATAATCCAGTTGCAAGGGAGGTCTTAATGCCCAGGTCTCAAGTTTAGTGAGGTCAACCCCGGAGGGAATGATGATGTTAAATGCTGAGCTGAAGTCAACAAACAACATCCATACATCACCTGTTGTTGTTATCTCCAGACAGTGCAGTGAAGCACTAGCAGAACTGTGCATACTGTATCCTCTGTGCTCCCCTATTGCTCTGACCAGGCAAGTGTCGTTATTAGGTGGGAGTGTGGGTGGGGAAGCGTTCTTGAGGTGCTTCCGGTTGGTGCGCTCAGCTGGTAGGTGTGGAGTAGTATGGAAGTGATCAGTCGATCCAGATGCGTCGGGGAGGAGGAGTGTTTGGCACTGGCACGGTGGTTGGACAAAGCATGTTTGCACAGTTGCTTGGGTGAGGACAGGTTGAAGATGTCTGTATGAAGACCCCTGCAAGCTACTCTGAACATGCCCATGCTTTTACATCAGGAGGAATGCCGTCAGGCCAACAGCTATGCTGTGCTTGTCGATCTGGCTCCAATGCAGTGTAGACATCATCTGTGGAGGTGAGTTTGAGGGGGTTGAGCTGGTTTTGCTGAGAGTGTGAGCATGCTGGGGGAGTCTGACCGTTTGTGTTACCGTGGGTTTCGCGTCTGTATCTCAACAGCTAAGCTCCTGAAAATCTCCTCCGCTGTGAATTTGGTTGGCTATCTGGGAAAGAAAACAGTATCGTCTTGAGTACCTATAGAGTAGTACTGCATCCTTCATATCTCCAAAAAGTCTTTAGTTTTATCATATTTATAAAATAAAAAATACAGCTTTTCGATTCTCTCCGGAAAAAGCCGAGCTCTGGAGGCGTGCCGTCACGAATGACGAGAACACACAAACGCACTTGCTACACTCCGTTGCTGCCCTGGAAAAACAAGCTGCATCCACTGTTTGTGTAACGCTGGGTTCTTTGGAAAGCTTAACATGGTGAAATTTCCATCACATCCAAAAACACACTTATTTGGAAACATTATCGAACAAATCATATACAGCGCTGCCGACGATTTCCCGATGAAGCGCGTTGATGGGCGCGGTCTCGCTCTCCTCTGGTTGACGTGTGCGCGGGCGCGCTTTTCAGAGAGAAATGCTCATATACGGAGTTCCACCATCGTCTACGTCGTTAGATCCACGATCGAAAAAAAACAGCCGAAACTTGTACCAACCCGGAAGGAAGATTTTCGGCACAGAAATTTTCCGTCATCGTCCAAATTATTTTTTAAAAACTTGTGGCCATGTTAAGCATGAGAATCCATCTCTTATAAACACTGTGAACACTCTGAATACATGAACCACCATTGTAGTCCCCTTTAAACTAAGTCACAATAATGTTTCATTTTTTTCGCTCGCCGCTAGAGGGCGCGTATTCAAAATAAACAAACCAGGTAGAGTAGTTTTGAAGTTAACAAAAAACACCGTCCAAGCCGTCGATGTGGAATCATGGGAGTTGTGGTCTTCATCCCCACAGCCGATGCAATCCAATGGACTCGGGCAGAAATCATCTTCATAGATGTGCTAATGATTTATTGATATAGTAGAATAAGGCAGGGTAAGGCTAAAAGCCGTCGAAATGAAACGAGGCCGCTGAACGAGCATGACACACGTCTCGAAAGCAGTGGAGCTTTTATTATGCCACAGTCGACCGATTCCGCTCCTTCCGGTCATGCGTATGTAGGAAAAAAAGCAGCGCTGTTTTATCATACTAGATACATTTGAATGTTCTGTTATAATGCTACTCTGTGCGGTCATCACCAGTCTATTAAAACGTTTAATATATTAAAGCATCTTTGCTGTTTCCGTGTCTTCTACAAAACAAAACCGGAAATCAAGGGGTTATGACGTCATTGGCAGGCGACACTATGGACACGGTCCGTGTCACTAGTTAAAATTGCTTATTTCTGTTTATTCTCATTTGAAAGATAATGAGATTGGTTTGATAAGTGAGAGACTCTAATTTTAGTCCTTGAAAAACCAAAAAAGTATGTGCTTGAAAAGTCCTTGCAAGTCTGGAATTTTCTTTTGCAGTTTTTGTAACGAAACCCTGATTTAAAAACGTCACTTGACTTTGCTCAGCAGATGATTGTGAGTGGGATAAACTGGCTTAACCTGAGCGCTATGGTTATTTTAATCAGTTTTACAAATGCCTGAAACATCGTCTGCTGACTGCGTTCCAAACATGAGGCATCTCAAATGACAACACGACAGTGTTATTGTGTTTCGTTCTGGAGCAAGTGGAAAAATAGAGCCAGAGATCTTCCATGGCTGCGACCAACTTTCATTTTTTATTATTGATAAAAATAATATTATTGATTTTATTCTCTTGAACACACAGGATAGAAAATGGTGCTATATTTGCATATGTTTTATGCAATTTACAAATTTTATGCAGAAGTTAAATTTGTATCGTTGGATGATGGAAAAACAACTAATGACAATCAAAATCATCAGAGAAATGCTATAATTAAATCAAAAAAAACATTACCTATTAACTACACTCCTCCAAAACTGATTCGGTCGAAAATGAATTTTAGGGTAGTATATTCAGTTGCCAAAAACTATATGATTTATTTATTTATTTTTCCTTAAATAATCCTTTCCTCGTATCTACACCCCGCTCTGCATGTCTCCTCTTTTACTTGTGTCCTTTCAACAATGCGAAATCTCCAGTGTCATACCAATAAAACTACAAGCACACATACAAACAAGGAACGCAGAAGCAGGAAGTGACTCGCAGAGGCTAATAAAATGAGGAAAAAGTTTTCTAAGTGTTGAAAAAAGCTCTGTTAGCATTGGCTACAGGAGAAAACAGCTCCACCATTGTTTTCCAGTATACATCTCATTCATTTAAACTCTGGATCAGACAAGCAACGGTGCTGATTCGCTCTTTAATATTGCTCCTCATGGTTCCGCATCGGTGAACTTCGCAGCGGGTTTGTCGTTTGTTCAGATGAAGCGGGTTCTATAAAGGAGCACCTTTCCCTGTACAAGTGACACGAGCTTCTCTTGTACCCCTCTCCACCTTCTCGGACAATGGAGAGCAGAAACAGAAACTCTCACTTACGAGTGAATTAAATGGAGCTTCTTTTGTGTGTTAGGCTGCCTGTGTGATTTGCCGTAATGGCCGTTCATGTCTTTTTAAGTCCACGCTTGAATCGCCCCTTATTATAGGAATGCCATGCTCTAGAGTTTTGTGGACCTAGACACACTTAATACCCACCAATGCTAAAAATGATTTTTCCCTTTCTTTGATGGCTTACTACACTCTCAGGAAAAAAGAAGTGCAAAAAGTTGTCACTGGGGCATTTTCAAAAGGTACTAAAATGTACCATTTAGACACTAGTGTGTTTGCTTTAGGCACTAATATGTACTTTTACGATACTAATATGCACTGTTTAAGGGATGCATCCCAATAGTTTCTTCAGTGATACTGAACTGATTCTTATGAATTGGGTTTTTTCTATGTTCTATGTTTTTCTCCATGTGTGTGTTTTGAGACATTTTCAGTTTGATTGCAAACCCCTCCCACATACAAACAATAACCTGTAATAAGTAGCTAAACTTCTCTAAAGTTCAAAGCAAATTACTATGGCTTTAATGTGCATGCGTATGCACAGGTGTGAGCAATCCAGGGCTTTGCTTGACGTTTTGTTGAAACGCTTACAAGTTGGTGGACCGATTTCAGTGTTGATGCAGTATAGTATGTCACAAGTAATTTACTGGAAGTTTTTAGAATGTGTGACAACGAAGATCTGAAAGCAATCTGTTGGTTATGGCTTTTGTAATGCATGTATTCAATTCTTCCTCTATATTGCACTACATTTCACTCTGTTTTGAATTTAATTACATTGGACTACATTATAGTTATTGTTTGTTTATTGCTAATTTTAACATATTTATTTTATTTTAAATTGTTGGATTGGTTTAATGAATGTGTTTTAAAAAACACTTGTGTGGACAAGATGCATTGAGGATCATGTTGTAAGTTGATATTGGTTATCCTTTTGCATCCGTTTGAATGCAGTTCGGGAGGGAGTGAAGATATTCACACCCCTTTTTGATGCACCTTCAAGGGAGATTGCATGAATTAGATATTTATGTTGTGTGTCATATAGACCTAATATATAAACCAAAATCCAGTCTGATGAAAGACTCCCGACAATCACAATTTATTTTCTTTTCCAAGGCAACACATGTGCTAACTGTTGAGCAAAGACCTCCAATACTCGAGTTTGTATGGTATAATTTATATTTTTTTGTATGAAGAAATGTTTTGATTTGAAATGTTTAGATGTTTGTTTATGCAGCTTGGCCGCTGTGTGAAGGAAGTTTGCTGTCTCTTCTGTTCAATCGTCACTCTCTGCAGTGAGTGATGTAAACAGCATGGGCATTGCTTTGCCAGCTATGCTATTGGTCACATCATTTCAGAGTTTAGACCAGCAGAGCTCGTGAAGCAGCGGTTTCACACTAGGGGCGACATTCCTTTTGTAGAGCTGCATAGATTTGTGTGTGTTCCCGTGGAGGCCTCAAAAGTGCAGTGCTTTTTAATAAACACAGTGTGTGTTTACATGCTAGAAGAAAAACATGGTCGGTCTGCATGTGGTTTGATACTACAGCAGTGTCTAAATATAAAGATGGGTCTCTGCTTCCCCTGCATTAACACAACCAATACGAATGGTCAAGAACCATTAGCAGAAGTGGACATCTAGAAAATAGATTCAGTTTCCTGTAGTTTTTGGTTCGTTTTGGAACTCTGGTTTAATTCAGAAACCATTATTCTGCTTGTTTTTACCTGAATTTTGAGGACCTGAATTGTACACATCCTGAATTGCTACATGTGACCGCAGAAACCACTCTGAAAAGTTTTTTTTTTTTTTTTGCATTGCAAATGATCCGTAAATGGACCAAGAATATTTTTTTTCTAAGACTTGATCCAAAAACCTAGTGAGCTGCCTAAGTAGGCCCGCAATTATTGTGAAGGGGGGCTTGGAAAACAGCCATAGTTTGTTGTTTCCACCCCGGCGTTTTTTTCCGGTCAAAACGCAGCAGGATCCCACATATTCTTCATGCATAAGTCAATCCTATATTACGTATCCTGTACAAGCTCAAAAGAAGAGAAAAATCCACCAAGTCACATGCATTGCTTTTATGATATTATTATATATATTTTTAAGGAATCACTATGAACTCTCGTCACATGGAAACGAAGAGCTGCTGCGATCCTTAAAATTCATTTTTTTGTGCAAAAAGACAGCATATATGGGATTTGCAGTGTGCTTTTCATTTTTTCCCTTTAATATTGGAAAATGAACCGAGATAAAAATATGGTGAAAATCTCCCAGTTTCCATGGTTGAAGTGACGTGTGTGATCATGTGTGAATTGTGATATTGTGTGACTTGTCCCTAACTTGAGCTTTAGGAGTGCCGTTATATTTTCAATCAGTGAGTTCATGCGAGCCGCTCCACCTCTGTTATATTGTTTATGTTGAAAAGACACCCAAAACCACCCACAGAATACGATTCATTTCTGCAGTGATGCAACACACTGTTCAAGTGACCACAGCAGACGCAGGAGACACCCCAGTGAGATGATACTTGTTTACGGCCTTGGTAAATTTGCTGTTTTGTGGGGTGAGTTTGGTTTGGGCTTGTTTTTCAGTTCCCAGAGCCCAAAGGCTCAATAATAACGCCCTGCTTTGTTGATCTGTCCCTTGTTGGTGCTTATTTTTCTGCTCACAGTGAATATTTTGCGGTTTGATGTTGGTGCTAATAAAGGCCCTCCCGCACACATTAAAATGAGCCACAACGAGAGAGCGGGGCGGTCTGTGAGAGGGCTGTGAGGTGGGTGGGCAGGATCCGGTGTCTGATCCTAATTGGGGGAAAATGTGTTGCACTGGGCTTGTTGGCTGCTCGCTGTGTGAAGCGCGGTGTTAAAAAAAAATCGTATGGCGAGCATGCTGTTTGTTGTTTTTATGTGTGTTCACGAGAAAGCAAAATGGGGTGCTTTTTTTTTTTTTGCACAGCATCCTTGAGTAATTGTTAGTATGGGCCGCTCGCCCTGTCTTTCCAATTGCTCATGTTTGTGTGTGTTTAGGGCTGATTTAAAAAGAGATGTGTACTCATCTGAAGCTTCAGTACAAGCACTTCTGCTGGGCGGCCTCCACACAGACAGTTTGCTGGATTTATTAGCCAGGCCTCATAGGCAGGGGCAACACGTGTTAACTGAGTGCTTATAGAGCAAAATGTCAAAATGCCAACAAAGTGAACATACGCCTTGTCAAAATTCCAAGATACAATTCAAGGGGCAACAAAATGCCTTTGCGCAATTAATAAACTCTAAATTAAGATTATGAATGTTGCAGTTAGGGGACTGCCCCTTTTATATATCCAAACTAAATGTCATTTTATTCGGTTGGTTAGTAGCATGAAAAAAAAAATGTTTGTGATGTTTTGAGGGACCGAATTTTTATTTAGGTGCCCTAGGAATCTTTTTGTTTTTTTTTTTGTTTTTTTTTGTTTTCAGTGTATTCAATTCGACATTAATTTATTAAAAATTTTCTGGACTTTTTTAATGGTTAAATTAAATTTTATTGATCAAAAGCACGTCTGATGAATTCAAATGATGAAACTTGTACAATTCGACATTAATTTATTAAAAAGGGAACTTAGTACAATTTCGACATTACTTTTTATATTAAAAGTTTAACCAAATTACATGTGTTAGGGTACGAGGTCCTTACGCGGGTCCAAAAATTTTCTACCCCGAACCCGAAGAGACCGCCGTAAATGTGCTTCAATGAATCCGACCCAGACCCGTTATTATATTTTTGAAAGTTGGACCCCCGGGGTTCCCGTGCAAAACTGAGAAAAGGTCAAAAATAAACTAACCGACTGCAGCAACCGACGCGGACCATCAATTATTTGAAAAAAAAGCTGGACCCAAACCTGGCCGGGAAGACACAGACCCAATCAGCACATATTCCACAGCAAATTGCTATTAACAAGGTCTATAAACAAGTTGTGAGAAAATTAAACTTTTTGTCTTACCTAATGTAAGAAGCTTTCTCTCCGTTTGTACCTGAATGGTGATGCACACAATCCTCCTGCCCAAGGAAAGTTCCATCCATGTTTATCCTCTCTTCGCCAATTGAAATGTGTAATCCACTCATGGCATTTAAACTATAGCCACCGACCATACGGATCCCGGGGCTCGGCGTCCTCCATGTAGACCTCTAGTTTAGGGCCCTATGAAAGTTCTATTTTTATTTTTATTTAGTTTTACTGTTTAAGCATGTCTAATTGTTGAGTTGCATAAAAACCACTTTTATTTATTATCATTAATACCTCAGGATTTTTTTTTCTGTAACATCGTGGTCATTCAAATGAAAGGCACACACGGTAATTTCTCTTTTATAATGAAAATGAAAAACTTTTATTTTTTGGGGGCAACAAAGGGGATTTAAAAGAACCCAAAAAAAACGTTGTTTAAGTAATTTTAGTTAGTAGTTAGTAAATAGTATTAATATATTAAATAAATTATACTGAACAATAGTAAAGTATTTCTGGCACCAAGTCTTCAAGGTTTTTTAAACCAAACATGTTAATGTGACGGCTATTGCCGCGTGAATACCTTTAATTTCTGCGGTATGGATATGATGGCTAGCTGTTATTTTTACTCAAAAAAATGGTTAAACTGATCATGAAGTATCTCAGCAGCAAGTTCTAGGCATTCAGTATTCATTTAGTGATTTTTATTTAGGATTTAGTGTGAGACGCAGACGCTGAAAATCACTGCCCCCGGAGCGTCACGAGCGGTTCAGTATGTGTTGGTTAGTAAAACAAATCATGCATCTGCACCATTTTCAAAATAGAGACGCACCGGAAACATGCAGGATTCTATTTAAATAGTAATTTTGTGGCTTAATATTTAACAGGCGATCATTATTTTGAAAGTTTGACCCTGGTCCGTGCAACTGAGAAATGTCAAATTAACTACCTGACCGAAAACCCCCGCGGACCGGTCAATTATTTGAAAAAAAGCTGTGACCCAAACCTGGCCGGGAGACCATACCTGACCGGACCCAAATCAGCACATATTCCACAGCAAATTGCTATTAACAGGTCGATAAACACGTTGAGAAAAGTAAACTTTTGTCTTACATAATGTAGAAGCCTTCTTCCGTTGTACCTGACTGTGATGCAACACAAATTTCCCCCCTCCTCACCAAGAACGTTCCATCCATGTTATTCCTCTCTTGCCAGTTGAAATGTGTAATCCAACTCCTTGGCCATTTAAAAATATAGCCCCGAACCCGTACGTATCCCGTGGCTCGAAGTCCTCCATGTAACCTCTAGTTTAGGGCCCTATGAAAGTTCTAGTGTTTTATTTTAGGTCTTTCTGTTAACCAAATTCTGGGTTTGTTTTAAGCATTGCTATTGTTTTGAATGCATAAAAACCCCTTTTATATTTATTATTCATAATAACCGCATGATTTTTTTTTTTCTGTAAAACATTCTGTGTTCTCTGCAAATGAAGGTCAACACGTACGTTACTTTATCGTTTAATCATGAATTAAACTTGTTTATTTTTTGGGCAAACAAAAGGGGATTTACTATTAATTAAACATGAAAGATCTTGTTTAATTATTCCTTAAAAAATAAAGTTGTGAGGTAATTTTATAAGTGTGTAGTAAATAGTATTAATACTGATTACATAAATTCTACCTGAACATAGTAAAGTATTTCTGGCACAAAGTCTTCAAGTTAAACCAAACTTTTTATTTTGACGTGATTGCCGCTGTAATTACCTTTAAATGTTCTCGTGTATATGAATGATGCTATCTGTTATTTTTTACTCAAATAAAATGGTAACTGCCTCATGAGTACCTCTCAGAGCATTTCTAGGCATGTTCATGTATTTCATTTAGTGATTTTATTTAGTCATTTAGTGAGACGCCAGACGCTGAAATCACTGCGAGCGGCACGCGCGGTTCAGTATGTGTGTAGTAAACAAATCCATGCATCTGCACCATTTATCAAAATAGAGACGCACAGAACATGCAGGATTCATATTTAAATAGTAATTTTGTGGCTTAATATTTACAGATACAAGTCCATTAGTCCAAACGTTGAAAAATTACGTGACATTCCATGTTATACAGTAAATTCCGTTTTTATGACTGGATTTTGTGATTCCGCCCACGTTTTCTGCTCATCACGGAAATCATAGGCCCTAATTATTACTGCTGTCCTTGAGGTAATTCAAATGTTCACCCATCATTCATCAATCTCATATATGGCTTATCATTGCAGTATTAGTAAGTAGTAGTACCGTAACGGTTGAATCACTGATGGCAGTCTATGGGACAGTCTCAAGCCTCCCTGTTTTCATCCAAAATATCTAAATTGTGTTCCGAAGATGAACAAAGCTTTTACGGTTTGGAATGACATGGGGGTAAGAGATTAATGACCAAATTTTCCCAGTTTGGGGTGGAGTAACCCTTTATGTGGCATCATTGCCATTACTGGCACTTTTTAACCCTATATAAAACTAGAAGTTAGTACACATCATTCAAAACTTTAAAGGGTCCTTCTTTTATTTGTGTACACTCACAATATCAACAAAACATTGTGCTTTTGTAAAATAAAATAAAAAAACAAAAAAAAACAAACCAGGACGCGCTTTCTGCCATCTCTGAAAAAAATGAGGAGAAACTGTGCAGAGGATACTTGCCTCGCATACATGAGAAATATATCCACAGAAAGCTTGAAGCCAACTTTGACCCAGGCTTGTCTGACAGTGTTTGTGCCTATGAATCAGCTCATTTTCACATTTTAATGTAGAAGCAGGTCAAAACTTATTCTAGATTATCTGGATGTGGTTATTCTGAATCCAGCCAGCTGATGAATGAGTGAATAAGTGACCTTGTAAGTGATTGGATAACCAAGTCCAGATGCTCTTTAGTTGCAAATTCTACCTGTTTACAAATAAATGGATTGCATGCATAACAGTTTACAAAATACTCATACAGTACGTGACACATGGTGGTCTGGGGATCTGTCTTAAAATAATTACACAGGATCAGTGAGAACTGGAACTGGGCATATGGTTATGAAGGGGAAAAAACATTAATAAAGCAAATGCTTATGAATCAGTGGTTGTCTGGAAATAGTTGTTGTTAGAGATAGAAGTAATGTCACAGTTAAGATGTTTGGAAAGAACACAGCTCAACATTCAGCAGAGCACTACAGTTAGAGTTTTAAATCCTTTAAAGACTAGAGTCCCTGCTTGTAGGATCAGTTGTTGACCCCTCTTTTGGAACCAGATCAGTGATGCTGTGAAGTTTAGTATAAAGGTGGACACGGGCTTATAGTTCTGATGTCAGCGCAGCACGGCCTCGCTCTCTAAAACAGCTCTTTTTACTCAAGAGCACACAGCAAAACATTTCAGACACTCTCCTCTCTGTTGTGGTTTGAAGGTGGTGAGGTGAGTGTAGAATGGGCCACAAGAAACCGCATGATAAAGACCCGCTTTAAACCAGAGAGCATTTAGAGCCACATATAGGCTCTCTTTTAAACACAGTGAACTGCCTACATAGGCAAGATTTAAAGCATGTTCCTAAATAGAAGGCTCTTCCAAAGGCAGGAAGTTGGCAATACACTGATTATTAGCGATATAGTTTGTACGAATATGTGTATATGTGTGACGATATAAAATAAGAGAAAACTTTGTATATGATGGTGATGTATTACTCATAAAGACAGTAAGCCAATTTCACTTTCCACCTCCCCTTTTTCATTTCATGCCAGCTGGTAGGCGTTGCTTTCAAACGTCTCCAGTGTTTTTAATGTGAGCGCGCTCTGTATATTATCAAACGTTTTTTCTATTTACAACATGCAAACCAGTGTCAACAATGTTGGTTTATGTGTGTGTGGTGAATCCATTTCATTATAACCAACAAAGTGTAACCACTGAGTGATTGCACAGTAAAGACAGCTTCATTGATAACAGGTGTTTTTTGGCAAGTGAAAAAGCACTGTCCCATTGACCCGCTTTTGTAACCCTTTTTTCTGAGAGTGTTATGCTGCAGACTGCAATATTTTTGAATTGACAACCACACCTTAAATGCAGGTTTGAATCCGAAAATACGTGATTTGAAAGTGATGAGCATGCATGCCAATGGATGGGATTAAAAAGAAAAAACAAATGGATTCTGTATGTGAGAATAGATCTGTGCATAAGTGGGAGTGTAAATGCAAACAAATAAACCTGCCACAGATTTAATGTGATTGTTTTCTTCTTCTTTAAGAATTCGCTTCATTGTTGCAATAACCACTTTTTTCTCAGAGCAAATGCAAATATATCACGCAAGCCCTACCACAGTCTTTTGGTCATAGTAAAAAAGTATGTCAGTTTGGGAGCAATGTTTATTACAAGTATACTTAAATTCTATTCAGTAAAAAAAACGTGTTGATGAAAACAGTCTAGTTAAATTAAATTTTTTTCTATCTTTTTTGTTTGTGCTATGTATTTTATATTTTTTCGTATTGAAAACAATTATATGTCAAACCAGTGCATTTGAGAGCATTATGTGTGGTGTTATAATCAGTCCCTTATGTTGGGTAACCTTAGTAACCTAATACGCATGTAAGTTAAGGATGCTTATGTAGACTGTAAAAGGAACACTCCCACTAAGTTTCAGAACAGAGCTAATAAATTGAGGTAGAAATGTCCTTTTTAATAATTCATAAAACAGATGTGTCTCTCAGAATCATATAAAGTTAAACTTAAACCCATTACAAAACTCAATCATCTTAACCCATACTCGAAATTGGTGCGTATAGTGATTTGAAATGTCGTTAAAAAATATGGCTGTAAAAAATCGCTTCAAATCTGAGTGTTTTCATAGTTTACAGAGCTCAGTTATTTGCAGAAGTCACAACCAATTATATACAGTTCACAATCACCGTAGTGACCAACTAGGCTTCAAGTGCTAATGCAGTGGCACAATCATGTATATGTTCATGAGGTTAAGATCACAATGTTCCATTACTTGGATACCTGTAATATCTGGTCAGCCATGCCAGGTTCTGATTAGAGACACAGCAATGAAGGATATAGAGATTTACTTCTGTATTTGAGTTGAGTTGTGTGTTTTTGCGGCTTATTTCTTCTTCCATTACTGCTGTACTAACTGGACATTTTTTCATTTACATTCACAGACTGGCCCTCAGTAGTGGCTGGCATCTGTGTTTTGTGTGTCCTCCCACATTCACCCGTCTCACTTCTGGTGTGTGTGTGTGTGTCTCAATTCGCATAACATCATGTACGGTTTCGATGTTCTCATTGACTCTAAACCTCCAACCGTTGGCTCTTGGAAGTGAACCTCCTCTCCTTCATGTGGCACTGGTGAGGTGATGCAGCACACATTCTGTCCATTGATTTTTTTTGCGGCGTTTTTTTTGATTTTTGCTGGACTGTAAAATAACGACTTTTTAGCCCAGGTTTTGGGTGTTTGTGTTATGCCTGTCCCTTAATACTGAAAAATGTGTATTTGAATCACTGCGTTTGCATACTTTAAGTTCCATGGAGTTTTACATCAGAGTTTTGGGCAAATACAGAGTAGAAATGCAATCAAATGTGCAATTTCACAAAATATATAATCACTAATGGCAGAATGCAAGTAGTTGATATGGAGTTTTACATCAGGCCTGAAAATTGCTACATAAACAACCATGAACTCAAGCTTTGATGCACTGCATCAAGATCTTGCAAGCGCTTTAAGAGAGGCAACCAGTGATTTGAGTGTGTTACCAGACTGGTTTAGGCAGGAATTACATACAAAAGATCTACTATCAGATATCAAATTATCTACTTTATCAGATATTTGCAAATTAAACAGATATGGGTTTTTACCTCAGGCCTGTTATTCACAAAACATTTCATCTCACCACTTAGAGTTCTCCTTAATAGCAGTAAATGTTTTTAAGCTAGAGTTTTCTCTTAAAACCTTTTCACAAAGCTGCTGAGACAAACTTTTACTAAGGAATAGAGAGAAGAATTAAAGGGATAGTTCACCCAAAAATAAAAAAATTCTGTCATTAATTAACTCCCCTTCATGTTGTTCCAAACCCGTAGACCTTCGTTCATCTTCAGACACAATCCAAATTAAGAATTTTTTTTATGAATTCTGAGAGCTCTCTGACCCTCCGTAGAAAGCAGTGGTAATTACATCAAGGTCCAGAAACGTAGCAAGGAGACATCAGTGGTTCAACCGTAACAACAATCAACCGTAATTTTCCGAAGCTACGAGAATACTTTTTGTACACAAAGGAAACAAAAACAACGACTTTATTCAACAATTTGTCTCCTCCGTGTCACCCTAGTGCCCTATTTTTGAAGGGTATCACATACGTGAAAACAACATATGGAGACTGTTCTGTTCAACGTGGAGATGCTGTATGTGAGAGTCAACCCCTGATCAGTCACATGGATTATTTTTACAGATTTCCTTACTACGTTTCTGGACCTTAATCATAGCAATTACATTGCTGTCTATGGGAGGGTCAAAAAACTCTCAGAATTCATCAAAAAATATCTTAATTTGTGTTCCAAAGATGAATGAAGGTCTTACGGGTTTAGAACGACATGAGGGTAAGTAATTAATGACATAATTTTCATTTTTGGGTGAACTATCCCTTTAAAATGATGTCAGCATGCTAACTAACTATGCACACAGTGATTGGCTGATAGGGGAGGGGTCTCTGTCAGAGATTTATTCATAGAAATATTGTAGAGAGTGATATTATGTTGACATTCAAATAAAGATTTAAAAATATACATTTTGCCACATTCAAAAAAAAAAAAAGATTTTAAAATTCAGGCTAAGTGTCACTAATTAAACAAGTATATGTTTAGCTAATTGTGAGCCTCCTACATGTCTGCTTCTCATAAACAATCAGTGGATAAGCACATAAACAGCCTTTAATTAACAGAATAGAATCATCATGGATGATAGTAAGACATTCAAATGTAAAACTGGACTCTGTTACTCTGAATCTGTAACATCTTGCCCAACTGGTTAATGAAAGCAAGGATACAATCAAAAGAAAATTTGTAATTAGGATATCCTCCAAAACCAAGAAAGTCCTCTTCACTGCTCCTAACGTTTCACAGATTTAGGAGCTAGTTCTAGCGCTAAAACGCTTTGTGAAGTAGAGTAAAAATATAGGAGTCCTAAACTTAGGATGGACGCCCATAATTTTTAAGATTTCCATGAGCTACTTTTAAGCCTTAAGATGTTTTGGACAAACCTCATGGACAAGGCAATCATCTTAAGAAACAAAAGAACATGAAGAAGAAGAAGAGGAACGCTCAGTATGGCATACATCAACTAAAAGCATTTGACAGCATTTGAACATACCGAACAGACACAGTCATCATGGGCTTCTTGGAAGGTGAAGCATTGGAAAACAACCTGCGTTTCCATGCCAAATAGTTGCATAAAGGCTGGTAAAAGCCCATTAAGTGAAGAGTTTTTCCAGGCAGCTCTGTCTCACAACTGACAAACTACTAATGAACATCCTAAATAGTGGGAGCCCATGTTATATAAGATGAAGAACAGCATCCAACTTGTCAAGTTGCTCAGCATCAAAATCAGAAGCTGCAAAAGTGATGAACTGGAGCTCTTGTTAGCCAATGACCCAACAAGAAGTTCAACAAGATGATAAAAGAATTAAAAAACACATACCCTCTATTCTAGCTCAGATATAACGTTCAGAAATAAAAATAAATGCTTTCTATTAAAAAAACTATTTACTCCCCAAATGTTTTTTAATACAAGACAAACAATAGTCTCAAAAATGGACAATTCACACTTCTTATGAGTAATTTCTCCAATTAGAGGGAAGTTCTTAATGAGTACTTGAGTCAACCTCAAGCCTGCCATTAAGTGTACTTGTCAACATGCTCATAAACATTTGTGTGGTACTTCTAAAAACAGCACAGACTGCACTGGTTTGGGTTCAAGAATGGAGAAGTTGAAATATCTTCACATTTGTGTTCACTATCAAGTGGAAGTGTCATTTAGTGCTTTTGGCAGAGGTGTATCATCTAGTTGTGTAGATCCTTTGACCCCATTGATTTCCATTGTGTGGACAAAACATTTTTCAGAGAATCAGAGTTTTAATTTGTGGGTGAACTAGCCTTTTCACAAGAGATGCATTTTTGTAGGCACTGTATAGGATTTAGGTTGTATTGTAATGAAAACTTCAAGGTGCTCTTGTATTATTTGAATGACTTGAAATGTAGTGCATTAGTGAAGTTGTTATGATGGCTTGACAGTATAAATCACCTTTAATTAGGTGGAAATGAGGACATAGGTGGACATTCTGCCCATTTTGTGTTTCATGGAAGAAAGAAAATAATCATGTTACAGTGCACACTGTATTGTGTTTCTTTTAAAGGCTTATAATTCTGAAGAGCCCACAAGGTTAATATAACAGTGCACTAATGCTTTTTTGTCTTTTTGTATTTCTAGCGATGCTCCTCTGGATTTAAAGATAAAGGCCAGCATGATCTCCGATATGTTTTCTCTTGTGGGTAAGTTTCCTTTTCCCGCAGGCTCAGAGTCTCAGTCGTAACCCTGACCAGTCCTTAACCACTTTCACCTCAGTCTCATGTTTGTGAATGTGAATGAACGGTCATATTTTCAAACCACAGGACGCCATAACTGCAGGTTACTGTGTGCCGTGGCTTTTGTCATGTGGGTCACATTTGTTTGGTCTGCAGTAATGACCGGTTAAGAAAAGAAGGAGATGTTGTGCTTTCCTGCCATACATGAGGGTTTGTGGAAAACGCAGACGAAATCACAAAATTTGGCAAAATTTGGATGAATAAATACAAAGTGGGGCTGTACACTTAACGCAATGACAGTATGGACTAGTAGCTGTGAATATTCAAGTGCAAGAAGACTACTGTTGAAATATAAGGTCTGCATGTTCTGCTTGATACTGAGGATCACTGTATAAACTCATGAACTCCAGAGCTGCTCTCGAGTCACTTCACCAGCATTTTTCACCATTTCTTTTGAGAAAATGAACATCAAATACACAGAAACTCAAAGCTCTGCACAACAACCAGCCAAAAGCTTGGTTAATTAATAAAGCTCATGGAATGGGGCAAACATCTCAAGCATTCATTATGAAATTATGACATAAATATGTTACTGTTGTAATAATGACAATAATAATACTTTTTTATCCCATGTGTTTTAATTTAAACCATAGACCTCTTTTGTGCAGCACTATGCCAAAAATGAAAAGAATTGTTCAAATTTCATTTGATTACATTTTAAAAGCTTAATTAAATCGTTAAAGTTTTATGCATTCATGATTACCACCATTTAAAAAAATAATTGTATTACGTCAGAAAACACAGAATCTAAAAAAATTAAAACGGAAAGAAAAGGGAGAAAAATAAAATCATAATTATCATAACGATATAAAAATATCAAAAATACGATATTAATGGGATATTTAAAAAGAAAAAAAGACAAATGAAAATATAACATTATAAAGTTAAACAATGCAATTTGAGAGTTCAAAATTAAGAGCTTCAACACATGTTTCTTAACTAAGACAACTTAAGTCAGGAAAAAAGTACTTGTACCTGAACTTTAAAGGGGACTCAACCCTCTTTTTATTTATGATCTACTGTCTGAATCTAAATCACATTCACACTGGTGTTTTAGGAAGCCAAAACCAATTAGAATAGAATAATACTAATAAGACAACAATGACAGTAATAGCCATATATTGTAAAACACTGTAAAATAAATGAAATTAATATTTTAATAGGGCATATTTACACTACAGAAGGGAAATGTCAATACTTCTTTTTTCTAATTTCTACCCTTGGAAGAGATATTTAGAATTTGGACTCATTTAAACGCTAGCTGTAGCGGTTCATACCTGCACTTTAAGCTTTTCTTTTGAAGAAAACTCCAGCTTCAGTGAAAAACAGGTTTACAAAAAACATCTCACTACAAATCTAGTGAAACGCTGTAATCATCTGCAGAGAAAATAAAGCACGACTGGTGTCTGCTGCGTTCACAAACCAGAACGTGAACTCACAGCGTACTCGTGAAATACGGAATTAAACGAGTTGACTGCATTCATTGAGTTGTGAACCGAGCCGTTCTGAGGCGCGGTAAACACTGGATCACGAGCTGATCGTCTGAACGAACGTGTGCGCTTCGCTTCTTTGAAACAGGACTGATGAAGAAATTAAACATATTGTGCTTTCGGTTTTTTATTGTGCCAAAGCATAATGGCCCAAAACAAATGGTAATTTTGAAAACTACACTTTTTGCCCAGTAGACCTGCCGTCTCAAAACGACAAATAAAATATCGTTACATCTCTAGTGTTTCATAGGGTTCATAAGATCCATCTTGCTCACAAAGCACTAGTAGGGTGTTGTTGTTGCCTGCTGGTGGTTAAGCATCACATTCTTCCAGCCCTGCAGACCTGCAAGACTGTGTGATGATCAAATGTGATTGTGTCTGAAAAGCAATGAACTGCCCTGCATCAGAAGCACAGTGTGAAAGCGTTACCCGCAGGCACTGTTCATTAACATAAGATGACTTACACGGAGGAACTGTCGCACAGAACATTAGACGCTTGCATTGAGTCATTGAACTGTCACAGTTTGGCTGGAGAACACCTCTGCAGCGCTCATGAAAATAATGATTGCTCAAGGCAGAGTTTTTGTTTATGCTTTACACAAAAGGCTGTCCCACTCCAAAAGCTCGAGCACGCTCAGTATAATGATTGATCTCCGTACAAATGACGGCTGTTGATCGCTTGCAGTATTTTATCTTGTTCGTTTTTTGGCCATGGCAGTGTGTCTGTGTAATCCGCAATTTCGATGATTTACCGTTGACATCATTTTTGGGTGTCTTGCCACAGTAGCCCACCCACTGAGACAAAATCCAGACTATTTCCTTCATTCTTTGTAAAAGCTGAGGATTTCGAGTCCTGGCGACAGATCTTTGTGCTATGAATGTTCAACATTTGTGTGTTGAATTTGTTCATTTAAATGTTGTTGTTTTTTGTGTATGGTGTTTTTTAATGGCTTTACTATGGATTTTAATGTAGTAATAAATTAAGTAATTAATTATTTAGGCTGGCTTTTATGCAAGGCACGCTCAATGTGACAAATTGTGATTTTTTTTTTTTTGAGTGACAGCTTAGACCACATATAGTACAGACCAAAAGTTTGGAAACATTACTATTTTTAATGTTTTTTGAAAAGAAGTCTCTTCCGCTCATCAAGCCTGCATTTATTTTGATCAAAAATACAGAAAAAAAGAAAAAAAAGAAAAAACATAATATGTGAATATTATTACAAACTTAAAATAATAGTTTTCTATTTGAATATACTTTAAAAAAATAATTTTATTCCTGTGATGCAACAGCTGAATTTTCAGCATCATTACTCCATGCCTTCAGTGTCACATGTAAACATCCAGTCTATCACATGATCATTTTAGAATCATTCTAATATTCTGATTTATTATGAGTGGTTGGAAACAGTTCTGCTGTCTAATATATTTGATCAATAAAAGGTTAAAAAGAACTGCATTTATTAAAAAATAAATAAAAAAAATTCTAATAATATATTTCTTTACTATCACTTTTTAATCAATTTAACACATCCTTGCTGAATAAAAAGTCATTGATTTTATTTAAAAAAAGATAACTGAAAAAAAAATTACTGACCCCAAATTACTGACCAGTAGTGTATATTGTTATTACAAAATATTTATATTTTAAAAACATAGCTTCTTTTTTTGTGTGTTTTTAACTTTTTAGTCATCAAGTATCCTAAAAAAGTATCACATGTTCTGAAAAAAATATTAAGCAGCAGAACTGTTTTCCAACACTTTTTGATAAATGAATCATCATATTTAGAATGATTTATAAAGGATCATGTGATAATGATTCCTAAAAAATTCAGCTTTGCATCACAGAAATAAACCTGATAATTTAAAGTATAATAAATTTTTAAATTGTAATAATATATTCACAATATACATTTTTTTTTTTCTGTATTTTTGATCAAATAAATGCAGGCTTGATGAGGCAGAAAGAAACTTCTTTCAACAACAACATTAAAAAAAGTAATGTTTCCAAACTTTTGGTCTGTACTGTTTATATTTGTTGTGCTGCGTAATTAATGAAAAGTGTGGGAAAAAACCATAATACAGGTTCCCTTTATATTCTGAATTCTTAGACTAAAAACTGAAAATTTAAACGAGCAGCATTTAATTTGAAATAGAACATCTTTTGTAACATTATAAATGTTTTTATTGCCATTTTTATTCAATTTAATGCATCCTTGCTGAAGAGATGTATTAAAAAACAAACACATTTTTGAACAGTAATATATAACGTATTATTACTGAAATTCTAACATCAAACGGAGCATTTGATTTGATATCAACTGATCAGTTTTGGTCTGCTGTTATTTACACACACACTCTGAATGGATGAAACTAAGCTAATTCTGAATAGATTGTATTAATCCCTCATCAAAGAACCACTCTGTTGTCTGAACAAGCAACCAACCTGTGTCTTGTGCTTAGGTTTTGTGTGTCAGGGGTATCCGTTATTACGACAGCCGCGTCCCGACAGAGCTGGGGATTGACTCAAAGAATGAAGACATCCAACGCAGAAACTTCAGGTAAAAATTTACCCACACTTTTGGAACTCATTTAAATAGTTTTCCTTGTGTAGATACACAGGATAAAACACTGAGTCGTTTAGGACACTCATGATGATCATTAGACAACCGTTTTCAGTGTTTTTTAATGAGAATAATGAGAAGAAAACCCTTCGTATTTCATCATGCAGGTGTGTCAGCGGTATAACTTAATTAGGACAGGATGTGCTAATGTAATTAGAATATTCTCCATCACTGTGTGCTTTCTAGTCTATGATTATTACTTTCTAAAGATGTTGAAAAAGGGGCCCACCCAAAAACAGACTTAATCGATTATGGAGAACAGTTTTTTTCTCTTGAAAACCCAGATGAATGTGTTTTGGACCTTTTTGATAAAAACTTACTTACATTTATGAAGTGATTTGGTAAAATATTTTATCAGAAAGCTGGAACTTTTACCACATTAATTGGATAAATATATATTTATTCATTCTGTCCCCCCCCTTTATGTATCTTACTAATATTGGATTGAGTTTTATAATATGATGATTATAGGGGCTGAAAAAGTTTTATTAATTTCTGTAATTATATGAGTAATGCAGTGTCCAATAATGACTCAGAAGGAAAATATAATTGGAGTCACTTTCAGAATGATTTTTTTTTCCAGCTAATGAACGATAAAAACATTGTCAACCAATCAGAATCCATCCAAAGTGGTGAAAACTGTAGACACTAGTTATTGTTAGTTATATTTATAGTTAACTTTCTTGGTTTGAAAGGGACTTAGTTGACAAAATGCCAGATTTAAAAACAAACAAACAAAAAAAAGATTATTTTTATGATTTTTATTCAGTTTTTGAACATAACTTTTATAGTGGATATAATATATATATATATATTCCAGTTGATGACTGTTTCATCTTCGTGTTGAAATAACAATAGCACATCAAACCAATCATCACGTTTGGTCCATGGAGGTCACTCATACTCTTTCTCTACTTTTATATTCTGGTGCACTGATGATGTGTTTTAAAGACATACGTGAGCCAAAGAACTCAAATCTTTAGATCTTGAGGTACAAGTGCAAAATGATTGAATGTGTTGAGAAGAACTACTTCCTAAAATAATAAACAAAACATACGCTGAACTGGTCAAAGGTAAAGGAAGTTAAAAAAGACAGACTCTTCACCAGGACAGCCATCTAAACCACAGAAAATTAGTGTTCATTTGGATACCTTCAGGCCTCAGTGTCTGTTAAACATGATCCATCCACTCTTTCAGAGATCATCATCCAACAAGATTTCTTGAGTGATGCTTCTAGCTGATCTTTGAAGCACTTTTTTGATTATCAGATCTCTTGGTTTCATTTGTCCTGTGATGATCAAGCAAGATTGAGACTCAGAGCAACCAGGTGTACTGGTGTACAACCAACCAACCGAGGCACATGAGTGTCACGCTGGTCACTAGATCATGTTATCGGTTCCAAATGCTTATAAAGTGCACTAGTAATTTTTGGGCCCACAGTCGGTTTCTCAAGAGGGTGGGACTCCTCAGCATCCCATCAAACCGGCTGGCAGAGTTTTGGAGCAGCTGTTTCATATCAATCTGATGAAAAGGATTTAGGGAATTCCAATGCTGGATTTTGGGACACAGCTCTCCTCAGTTAACAAACTAGATGTTAAGGAGCTTATTTCCCCGTCGATTCGCTGAGGCTTGCCTGATACCTTAAACTCTTTGTTTTGAGTGTTACTGAGGCTTACGTGGCAATAATGAGAACGCTGCTGATTGAAATCTTTGAGTGCTGTTGTTTGATACCCTGTTTTTATAGCACAACAGAATTTTCTAGTTGTAATAATTTTGTGAATCTGACTGAAGAGTCCAGCTGTGACATTTGCAAACTGTAACTCGACTTTGTTGTTTGATCAGTAAAGTCTTACTGGCTCCAAAACTTCTCTTGCAATATATTTTGAACAAGGAAAATTCTACACTATCTTCAGAAAAACCCTCCAGGTCTTGCACATCCTTCACTTTCCCAGCATCCGCTGCATATTTGAACCCTTTGGCAAAAGTGACTGAATGAACTCTATGATCTGTAATAACCCTGATGATGCCACTACAGTGTTTTTTCTGTAGTAATTCACTCTTCTTCTCAGCGTCAGGGACCGCCATCCTCCAACAGTGCCGACCCAGAAGCTCAGAGAGAGAAAGCCGGCGCTAAGCTAGCAGAGAGTACTCTGAGTCTGACGGCAGAAGAGGTCAGTGATATGGAGTCCACGGCTGATGGGGTTTCCATTA
Organism: Cyprinus carpio; assembly: GCF_018340385.1. Taxonomy (NCBI): domain Eukaryota; kingdom Metazoa; phylum Chordata; class Actinopteri; order Cypriniformes; family Cyprinidae; genus Cyprinus; species Cyprinus carpio. The sequence continues at coordinate 23,186,306 of NC_056613.1, forward strand.
CTGAAGCCAAACGCTTAGGAATTTATTTGAAGATAGCAGGCTGATGGTATGCTCTTTCTTCTTTGGCTCCTCCTGACATATTTGATATCGAACAGTGTGTTTTATTGTCTCCCTGGACAGATGAAAGTGCTTGGAGGAGGGCCCACAGGGAGGAGTATGACAGGAGGGGGGGGGTTTGTTCGGATCTTTCCTACTCCCGGACACCACCTGGAAACTTTAACAGGTGAGGAGAAGAAAAGGAAGGGGGGGTGGGACAGAACGAGATGATTTGTGCATCAGAAAATGTCATATTGATTTATGCTACCAGTCAAAAGCTTGGAATAATAAAGTCTCTTCTGTTCTCCCATGGCTGCTTTTATATAATAAAAATAATAGATTACTTTCAGTCTACCAGTATCACAGGATGTTTGAAGGAAGAAAGATAAAAATAAGATTAATACTTTTTATTATCAGCAAGGTGGTGGCATTTAAATTGATCAAAAGTGGCATTAAAGACATTTATAAAGTTTCTATTCATCTGTGGAATCCTGAAAAATATAAACAGTAAATCTTTCCACAAAAATATTGTGCAGCACAACTGTTTTCAACATTGATAATAATCAGAAATGTTTCTTGAGCAGTAAATCATCATATTAGAATGATTTCTATATTAGTAATGATGCTGAAAATACAGCTGCACATCACAGAAATAAATTACACTTTAACAGATAGCCACATAGAAAACAGATTTTTTAAATTGCAATAATATTTCGCTGTTTTTACTGCATTTTGATCAAATAAATGCAAACTTGGTGAGCTGAAGAGACTTCTCTTCCAAAACAGTAAAAAGTCTAATTACTCCAGTAATGTATAGGGTTGGGTTTAGACACAAAAGTAACGATTCGATTCTCATCCACAAGCTTGTGATTCAATTTGATTCAGTATTTATTATTTTGGATATATATCAGGTACAGTACATGCCAAATTTTCTCAAGGAAATAAATATCTCAACTAAATGCTGCAAAATATACACAAGTCAGTTGGTACTACATTACTATAATATTGAAGGTTAAATTGATTGGTAGGCTTAAAATACACTTAATGATGTTTTATAATAATAAAGTTGTTTCATAATATTTCTAATTCAATTAGTTTTTTGAACGTTTATATTGTGGCTGTCATAAAAACCTGACAGATTTATTCAAACAAATTAAACATTGAAGAACAGTGCAAATTATAATGTATATGCTATATTTAGCAAAATGCCCCTCTCTACAGTTTACTTTTCTATCAGACTAACAAGTTTATGGTCACCAAATATATGTTTTTTTTTTCTGAGGTAAATGTGACAAAGTGACATTACGTGATATTTATTGTTTTTTGCGTGGAGGAAACACTGATTGAGAGATTACATGAGACAGGATACGGATTGTAAAGCTGTACTCTCTCTCTTAACTTACCTTCGGATGTTTAGTCATGTTTATTTTGAGCTGAAGCTGGTATTAATGTGGAGGAGGGAGCGATCTGTTCACTCGTGCGCCCAGAAACATGAAACACTGAAACAGCGCCAAAACAACATTATTGTTTGAAATATTGCAAAAAACAGTGAACAGAATTTGAAATCTGAGACGTTGTTTCATATTAAAAGTACCAAATCACAATTCTTATTGCGATATATTGGATGGGAAGAGCCTTTCAATGTTCTGTCCATTAGCTGAAAACAGGCTAGACTAATCGATTCTTGGGATTTAAGACTCGATATTGTTTTGTTAAAATGAGAATCGATTAAAATCGAGATCAATTTTATTTTTACCAAGCCCTAGTAATGTATATTCTCTCACTCTATGCATAAAATATTATTTACAGCTATATAATTCTTGGTGTCATTCAACAAAATAAATGAAGCAGCTGTGGAAATTTTCTAATTTAATCCTGCAGTCCACACTGCAGCTCAAGACAGTCGTCACTCATTTACTTTTGCACACTGACAGATTGTTTGAGAAATGTGCTTTGACTCATGCTCAGACTCTGATACGCTTAGTTTCTCCCATCAGCCCTTGCTCTAGCAGCGGTTGAGAGAGTATGCGGTTTAATGAGCAGAAATAAAACACAGTGCTTCTGCTGACCGTGGTTTACCAAAACATTCGTGCTTGTAAATGTCTCTGATTGGTGATATTATTTATTTATCATTTTCATTGTTAAACATGATGTACTAAAATAGCTAGAACCAAAACTGAAATAAAAATGTATTAAAAACTATATAAACTAATAAAAATGATGAAAACACAACAAAAATACTAAAACTTTTAACTAATATTAAAATAACTATTGATAAAAATATAAAAATAAAATCTATATAAAGCTATAACAGTTTCTCAATGATTGTGAAATAACACTGAACACTCTTCACAAGTTAATCTGAAGTCTTTGTTTTGTTCATGTTACACAGAAGTTTGACCTCGTGAGACTGTGTCGAGGTAGAAAAATACAAATAAAATGCTCAAATTTAGTGCAAGACATCTGAACTAAGAGTGTGGTTTAGCCAAAAGGGTCATGAATTGCAATTTTTTATTATTTTATAATGTTCTCTGAGGTCCACTTATAAAGTTAGCAAGTGTTTCTCCTGCAGAGGCGGTCTTTTGTTGCACTATGACATCATAATGTGACAAATTCCAAAACGAGTCGAGTTTTCTTAGCTTGGATTCAATAAAAGCTGTTTTTGAACTAAGTTTTGAATTCTGAAACATACAGGAGGTTTTTATAGTACATTGAGCTGTTATGAAGATCAAGTGATTTTGATTTCTCAGTTCATGACTCCTTTAAGAGACAAAGATGAGCTAATATGCTTTGTTCAAGGCTAAAGTAACCAGTGATTCTAATAATGCTATACACTGTTTTTGGAGTTTATTGGAGTGCGTTTGACAAGAGAATACTAGTTCAGTCTTTCTAATTCCAAATGTAATGTTGCTGTTTCTTTATAAGTGATACAAATCCTTTGTAAAGTGCTATTTTTAAGGGATGATTGTTTAAATTTATAGAAGTTAAATTTAAATTTGAAGATTGGTTAAAGTAAATCCTGCACCATTTTTCAGTGTAGTAAGGATGTTAACATAAACACAATTTATGTAGAATGAAATAATGTTCGGGTGCAGTATTACACCACTTACTCTTGATATGAACCATCTGTGAACAGGTTACAGGGATCACCCTCCGTTAGATCAAATACCCTCAAAAACCAGATGTGCTTAGAGCAGAGCAATCAGTGCCAGCCTAGTCTTTCTTCTTTCTGCTTTATACTTGAGTATGTTTGATGGGCAATGAAAATATGAGATTCCAGCAATGCCAATTCATGCGGATATCATTTCCATCACTCATGCATGTGCTCTCGTGCGCTCTGCCTCTGAATACAGACGGGTTACGCTCTGTAAGCACGAGTATCATTACTGAGCATGATGAATATAAGAAAAACATGTGCAGGAGATAAGAAGATAAAATATGGATAAAAACAGGTCAATGGAGTCACTTTTTTGGCATTCAGATCTACAGCAGGGTTGTTATTGCTAGATAAAACTAGGACTATTAAAATAAAATATTAATATTAGATTAAAACTTTAAAGGGAAATGAGAAAAGTGGCCTTGGCAACTAACTAAAGCATTAAGAAGCAGGCACTGTCCACTAACGGGATAGTGTTACCAGCTTGACAGAAAGAGACATTCATGACTTAAATAAAACATTTACTTCACCCAAAATATAATGTTATTGACACACAGGAAAATAGCTAAAGCTTTTCAAATGCTTGTTTAAGCTCGGTCTGGAAAAATTGTGCAGTCATTTAATGTTCAGCATTTAATGTTCAGCACCTCATAATTGTGTAATTTCCACCATTAGACAGTGATGCAGCAGCTCTTTCTAGCTGCTTGAAGGCAGAGCGTAGTAATTTTGCTCAAGCGTGACCGATGCAGTCACCATAAAGCCTCTAACCCATCGTTACGTGTGTTTTGTCATAAACATGCAGGGCAGTTGTTGAGTGAAGCTAACAGACGTTGTTGTCTTATTTCAGCAGCACACAGTTTTTACACAGTTAAAATGTGCAAGAAACATCATGTTCTCATTCAGCTTGCATCTGTCTCGTTTGCATCAGAGTCACTGCTGAAACCAACAGGACTGCTTGTTTACCACAGAATTTGTTTGGACTTGTAATGTAATGTAATTAATCTGTGTGTAATTATGTCTCTCTCTTTCTCTCTCTGTATCTCTATTTCAGTGGTTATCTGGAATACAAGACCTCTATGAACGCCATGTTGGCTAATAAACTTTTCCATGGAAGGTAAGTCTTTCCACCGTGGTTGGAAAGATCTTAATCTGTTTGAGGAATCTTCAGCCTGAGGGCTTTTTTTTTGTTGATTTTTAGTGTGAGTATGTCATACAAAGGCTTATGTGCACTGATAAAATGACTGTTATTCTTGGACCTTAAAGGAATAGTTCACCCAAAAATCTGAATCACCTAACAATACAATCAACCCAAGCCCATCCAAAACCAAGATTAGTTTGATTTCTTCACTGCATCAGATTTGGAGAAATATAGCATTGCATCAGTGTCTCAGCAATGGATGCTCTGCAGTGAATGGGTGCCGTCAGAATGAGAGTCCAAACAGTTGATAAAAACATCACAATAATCCACAAGTAATCCACAGCACTCCAGTCCATCAGTTCACATCTGGAGAAGACAAAAGCTGTGTGTTTGTAATAAATCATCAAGGCATTTTAAATAGTTTTTTCAGGCCAAAATTAATCCATAATAACACTTTCTCCAGTGAAAAAGTGTTCTGGTCTGAATCAGGAGAGAATTCTGCACAGATCAAGCACCGTTTACAAGCCCAAATAGCTCTGAACAAATATGTGACCCTGGACCACAAAACCAGTCATAGGGGTCAATTTCTCGAACTTGAGATTCATACATCATCTGAAAGCTGAATAAATAATCTTTCCATTGATGTATGGTTTGTTAGGAAGACAATATTTGTCTGAGATACAACTATTTAAAAATCTGGAATCTGAGAGTGCAAAAAAATCTAAATATTGAGAAAAATCACCTTTGAAGTTGTCCAAATGAAGTTCTTAGCAATGCATATTACTAATCAAAAAAATTAAGTTTTTGATATATTTACAGTAGGACATTTACCAACAATATCTTCATGGAACATGATCTTTACTTAATAACCTAATGATTTTGGCATAAAAGAAAAAATCAAGAATTTTGACCCATACAATGTATTTTTGGCAACTGCTACAAATATACCCCAGCGACCTAAGACTGGTTTTGTGCTCCAGGGTCACACACGTGGCTGGATTTTGATGTGAGAGACAACAGGAGATGGACTATTTCACTGGAGGAAGCTTTATTATGGATAAAAAATGTCCTGATGTTTTTTATATTTTTTATGCAAACACACATCTTTTGTCTTCTCAAGACTGGAGTGCTGTGGATTATTGTTATTATCATATCATCTGACTCTAATCCCAACCTGAACGCACCCATTCACTGCAGAGCATCCATTACTGAGACACTGATGCAATGCTACATTTCTCCAAACCTGATGAAGAAACAAACTCATGCTAATCTTGGATGTCCTGAGGGTGAGCACATTATCAGCTAATTTAATTTTTTTGGATCAACTGTTCCTTTAAACTCCAGTATGGCCAAGTTTATGTGAGCTTTCTCTAGAATGATTCAGAATAGCTTTCCCAGACTCACAATTGTTTAAATGATCTGTTGCTCTTTGTTTCTCTGATCTGTGATCTCCCTATCGAGGTTAATGCCTGTAATTTCAACCTCTGAATGCAAACAAACACAAAAGGTTATAAATGTCTGTTTTACCGTGTTCTTATTCCACAGGAACAAGGTAAATGATAATATACCTCTAGTTGTGGGGACCTTTTACACACACCATCAATACCAAAATAAAATTAATATTCTTAATATGCACAAGCACAAGCACAAACCCAAACCCGGACGAGCCTCCGCCGGAAGAAGACGAACAGGTGCGTTTGCATTACTTGTGTGCTGAGGCGCGATTCGTTGAGAGACAGCTCATATCTGATAATGAGCATTTACTAAAAATCATCTGCAATGTTTGACTCTGTCCAGTTAATAAGTTGAAATTTATTTTATTTGTTGAAATTATTTGGTTACACCAATGTCCTGCAGGTGATACACACACACACACACACACACACACACACACACACACACACACACCCCACTGGCAAACAGAGATCTGAGATCGCTCTGTGCAAAAAGTAACATTCAAAAGCTCATAAACTTGTGATTTGCAACTTCATTTTACCTTTCTCTCTTTAACGTTAAACTGACGCTTCGCGCTCTGCTTCTGTGAACAGTAAACCCCGCCTGCTTTGATTTGATTGGCCATCTCAGTCATTTTGACATTAATGAGCGCTGTTAGACCGCTGAGGCTTTGATCTGAAGTGCCTAGTATGTGCAGCGGTCGCGCGTGCATCCGTAGACTAGCGCAAGTTATTTCTCACACTTTAATAGTATTTATAGCTCCTAACAGGCAGTGTGACTATGAGAAGTTGTTACCTCAAAATGTACGTCAGTATGCAGTTTTCCCTGTTGCTCGTGTGCCAGCGATAATCCCTCTGCGTGCCACTGTTGGCACGTGTGTCATAGGTTGCCGACCCCTGGTTTAGACAGTTTGCAAGAATGTTTAGCGTCTGTGGTATAAAAAAACCATTGCTGCGAGATGCTGGCGGAGTGAATGAATCTTGAGGGCATGGGCGCAGCCTCTGTTGCCAGATTCAGCGATTATAGGGGTTTTTGGTTTTGTCTTTTCCATTAAATTTGACACTTTAGAATGTTAATAGAGTAGGAAGTCGCAATTTAGGGTCAGCAATATCCTTATCTTATTTGAAAAAAAAAATTATTTGGTTTGTTTTTATTTTTCTGTTTTTATTTGTTTTAATAGCAATATCTGACAACACTGCATCGCTGGCACTTAAGCTGACAGTTATCAAAAGAGCCCATGGACATGTTATTGCTGACAGGATAGCACATTCAGTAAGAGAAACGCAAGAAAATATCATGATATTATCTATTAGAAATGTTATCAATGTTATCAGAAACAGTAGCATTTAAAGGGGTCATATGATGTTGCTAAAAAGAACATTATTTTGTGTATTTGGTGTAATGAAATGTGTTTATGTGGTTTAAGGTTCAAAAAACACATTATTTTCCACATACTGTACATTATTGTTTCTCCTCTATGCCCCGCCTTCTGAAACACATCATTTTTTACAAAGCTCATAGCTCCGAAAAGCGAGGTGTTCTCTGATTGGCCAGCAGGGCGTTGTGATTGGCCAAATGTTTCAAGCATCTGACGGAAATGTGACGCCCCTCAACATATACTGTTATGGTGTGTCCCGGTCAGAACACCTGCATGACAGGAAAAAACAATAAAACCCATTACAAAGGTAGTTGTCGAGGTAGTTGTTGCATCCAGTGAGGACATAATTACTGATTATAATGACTTGTACTGTCTTTTTACGCGTTGCGTTGCATATTGTGCTGTGTAAACATAAAACCATGTCTGCATTTGTGATCGGAAAAACTACAAACAACAAGCGCTACTCTTCACTGCTCAAAACTTGCGTTTGAATCATCAGTGGCAAATCCTTAACATATGTAAACCTACTTAACATACCGTGAGTCAGAAGAGCCAGACTGTCCTGCAAAGAGTGAGGAACGGGCCGCGGCTTGAGTGAGCAGCAGCCGGAGGCTATAACGAGGAATGGCCGGTGGATTCGACAAAGGAGCGGCCGGGGATTGCGGCAACCACATATGACGACCCCGGGCTGCACTCCGCTTCGTCCACGGTGAGCACGAAGTTGATGTATTTTCTCAGCGACCAGCACAGATTAGCTTTAGGCATGACGAAGCGGATATCATGTTCTTTTGGAAGACCAAACAAAGTAGTTTCGCTTTCACAGTGAAACACACAGCTTCTCCATGAAATGGCGCCGGTGGCAACAGCAAGAATTAAAGTTACGCCTTCTTTCTTTGCGTGAACATTTGGGTGATGTTATGCAAATCTTCCCACATCGTGATGTAGAGATGTGGGGGTGTGTTAGAACGAGCCGTTTTAGGAAGGCGTGGACAAGTCTTAACTTTAATAAAGAATATCTCTTTGGATTTGAGACTTTAGTCTTTGCAACTTTACAGATCTTCTTTATGCACCAAGAGCTTGTAACACTCCAAAGAGAAAAGAAAACTTGAAATTGCATCATACGACCCCTTTAACACTGGTTACTCAGATCGTAGGTTATGTAGGTGGTACTACCTCCCTGAAATAAGTTTTCGCAGCAGGGTGTAATGTCAAAAGACATTATATGTCATTATAATCAGTAATTATAACCACACCCCAACCAAAAAAAACAAACGCCTAATTTGTAATGGGTTTTATTGTTTTGTCTCGTCTAGTGATGTCCGGATTGCGAACAAATCTTTCAATTTAACCGGATCTTCTTAGTGAACGGGTTGAACCAGTTCACCAAATTGAACTGAATCGTTTGAAACGGTTTGCGTCTCCAGTACTCACTAAAGGTACATCGGACAGCACAACGGGAAAAGCTTTAGTTGTAGTATATGACAGAAGCTAAATGACCCATCACCTCCTCAAAACTAAAAACTAGTCCTGTAGTATTTTTAAATGATAATATCTGATGTGTGTTTTTAGGTCTGAAAGCGTCTCAGTCCATGAGTGAGAATGAGGATGGGGTGGAGGGAGAGATAGAGCTGAAATCACCTCATCTCCACACAAACCAACTGCTCTGGAACAAACCCCTCACAACCCAAAGTCAAACCTGCTCCACATTTTCTCCAGCAAGGATGGGACCTCAGGTCAGTGTGGACACTCAGAATCAAGGGTAACGAGCTGGCCCTTACACTTTCCTGCGGGGGAGATTAGTGGTTCCTGTAGAGTGGATCCGAGTTTGATCAGCTCGTACCATCTTGCCATCTTAACTACATATCTGCAACTTGTTTTTGACTTTTTCTGCATTTCTCAGTGCTTTTCTGAAGTTAAAGAGAAAGTTATCCTAAAAGTTATCCTCATGTCATAATTTATTCACCCTCATGTCATTCTGTTATTTCTTCATTATTTCTTTAGTGGAAAACAAAAGAATATATTTTGAAGAATGTTGGTAACCACACAATTTTGGTGATTTATGCATGAAAAATATCAAAATATCTTCTTTTAGGTTCCAGAGTATAAAGAAAGTCATGCAGGTTTGACAGACGTGTTTTCAATTTATTTACATAGACTGAATGGCACAAAATGACAATTTCTCATCGCATTCAGTTGCACCTCACAACTCAAATAACATGGCATTACTTCTGCCTGCGCTGCGTATTCACACTCACACACTCACACACACACACACACTCACACGCACACACACACACACACACTTGGATCTGTTTAAAGAGGCTTGGTGAATGAGAGAGACTGAGACTCTGGCTGCGCCGTGGTATCCTTTTCATCCAGTGCCTTCACATGTTTTCATTGCTACTTTCACAGTCTCATTCACACAGGAAGCAGATTCCTCCTGCCCTGGCCAATCGGCACATCAGCCCTGACCTCGGCGTAGAACGGCTCGCCTCTTACTGGCCGCCTAATTGCCGGAGTCAGACTGTCTTTCCTTTGTTTAACATTTTGCAGGAGTCCTGGAAGCTGTTGAAACATATTCCCTCCCCCTGCACATTATGCAATAACCCTACAAAAATATTTAGACCTGCTCTTTTTATATGCTGACATTAATGAATATTACATACTTCTGTCCAAAATGCAATAAAGATTCCAGTTTCCTCTGGACTCGCAGTCCAAGAGGCTGAATTGTAATTTGAGCGAGGGAATTATAATGGCATGTCTGAGTTTGTAGAAATTCCTTTGCGCCTGCCAGGGCCGGGAAGGTACCAGGGCCGTTACAGTACAGTATATCTTTGTTTTTGTGTGACTACTTTTTCCGAAACATTTCTTTTCCGATTCGTCGTACTTTCCTTGCTTATCTTCTCATCATTTAGAGCATGTAAATAGCTCACGGTTGTTGGGAGCAGCATGGAGGGCATTTCTTACCCTCAGATCTCCCCCGAATGTTATGTTTGCAGTAACACGTTCGGCATGGCGGTAGTGGTAAGGTGCACATGTGCGTCATCTGTCTGCCGAAACAAACCTGCCATGAGTATATATGCGCAATTTATGTTCTTAAAAAGCCTTTTTGTGTGTGTTTGTCATGGTGCCAGTGTTTACCTAGGCTGTGCACCATTCAGAGTGATTGGGAATGTCTTTGAATTCCCATCCAGTTTGAATTGAGGCAGCAAACAGGATAAAGAATTTAATTAGAATTTTATGTTCCCCTTCTGTCATTCACTCCGACATTGTGTCGAGTGTACGAAACTAGGGGTCGCTCTTGAGAGCCCAAACACCTCTGACATCTTTGAGAAAAGGCCAATGAAACTGGATGTGCAGAATTTGCATAGACAAAAGACGACCAGCACGAGCATTGTATTCAGTGTTTGGGCCGTGCTCACGCTGAGGAAGCACTTGTGGATGGTTCGTGTCCCGCTCTCTTACATTTTCTTAGCCAAAAGGCCCCGAGTCCGCAGCTGCTTACCGCTCTGGTCCATCTACCTCTGGGTATGAGGCTACAGCGATGTGCATTGCAGAAGAGCATGGGGAGGAGGGATTAGTTTTGTCGGGTAATCCCTGTGAGCTTTCTGTTCTTACCTTGCTTCGTGCTTATCGGGCGAGTTTCTGGATGAGTTTGAGAGCCCATCTCTGGCTCTCACGGCTCAATCTCTCATTCTGGGCTCGCGAGCAGGACGAGCTGTCAATTGCAGCATTGGAGGGTGGGCTTGAGACATGGGAAGCAGATGACTCGGCTGAGCAAGCACCTATGGGCACTGAGCCTCAGTCCAGGGCTGAAACGGATGTGATGTTTAGAACATGGTAACTACAGTAATTATCAAAGTAGGAAGTGATGCCTTCTGGAGGCATTTGGCCAGGGCTGTTTTTACACCACAGACAAGGTTTGAAAAGAAAAAAATCATTATGAAAATATAATTATATTTTCCTTATTATATTCATTATTTCCTTATTGGTTATTTTGGGAAAATCCCAGGTATTTTGAGCAGTTGGATTATAAAAAAAAATATATATAGGCTAATATAAAATTTAAATGATAAAAGTAGCCTATATAAAACTGCAAAATTAACATTCATCTATCTGTACTTTTTACTGAAGTACATAAAAAATCAAGTACTTTTGTACTTTCACTCGAGTAAAATTGAAAACTGAGTACTTTTATTGGAGTAAAATTTTATTATACGGATCTGTACTTTTACGCAAAAACTTGATTTGTGTACTTTGTCCACCACTACTGTTTGGACACAGACACTCTGTCTCCTCACGTTCAGATGCAAAGGGTCTATCACGTGCCAACACGACTCATGCTGGGGAACTCATGTTCCCTTATCCGTCAGTGGCACATGTGGCAACTTTCAGACCATTGGCAGGGTATCTGGATGCTTGGTTTAGCCTCTCCAATCCCTCCCGATGGCTCCTCAGAACCATTCGGCTCAGCTATGCGATTCAGTTCACCAGGTGCCTGCCCAAGTTCAGGGGCATTCTCAGTATGTTCTTCGGGTGGAGGTTGCCTGTCCGCCTGGCCGAAATGAAGAAGGGGTTTTACAGCCTGTACTTCATTGTACCCAAGAAGGGCTGGGGGCTCAGACCAATCCTGTATTTGAGGACTCTGAAACGGGCCCTTCACAAGCTTACATTCAGAATGTTAACCCTCAAGCACATATTAACATGTGTCAGGGATCTGGATTGGTTTGTGACAATAGACCTGAAGGATGCGTACTTTCATCTCTCAATCTACCAAGGCACAGGCCGTTTCTTCAGTTTACCTTCGAAAGACGGGCATATCAGTACAAAGATCTTTCCTTCGGGCTGTCCCTGTCTGCTCGCATCTTTACGAAGATTGCGGAGGCTGCCCTTGCCCCTCTCAGGGAAGTGGGCATTCGCATTCTCAGTTACCTTGACGACTGGCTGATCCTAGCTCACTCGTGAGAATTGGTTTGCACATTGGTTGTCCCCTTGTGCTGCCCGAATTACCTTTTGTTAAACCCTAGTTTGCTCACAATTACATTAATATTAACCATACAAACATAAAAAAATCTAGGAAAACTTTTTTTTAAAGATGATGCTAGGTTATTTTATGGGTGTGCAATATTGACACAAATTTATTTATTTTTTTGATAGTGATAATTACCATATTTTGCAGACTGTGTTTTTAGATAGTACCTTGGTTGGTTTGAGCCTGTCATGGATAAATAAATATGATACTAAAGCCACCAGTAGGTGGCAGCAAGTCTCCGTCTTAATGAGGGATCCATTGACTCATTCATTCAAAACAGCTGATTTGTTTAAAAACTAAGCTAGTGATTGTGTTTATGAATGGGCCACTGAATCATTGACTCAAATGATTTGTTCAAAAACACAGATTAATTAACTAAATGAATGAGCTCATTCGTAACTGTGAATGAGCACAGTGCTGCTTGGAGATGCACAATTGGTCTTACTTTGGCTTTGTTAAAAACGTTTTATTGCAGTTTTTTGCCGAAACACCCGAGATAAACAGACAGCATTGTGACTAATATAACACACTTAATACTAGCATCTTGTTTGTTGAGCTGTTGTATAAAATCAATTCATTTGCGATCGCGCTGACATTCGGGAAAGCAACACTCTTGTTATACTTAGACATTACTTAACTATCATGACATGACTATTAAAAATAAAATTTCTTACAGGACATTTTTGCCACCATATCTTGAATTATATTGTAATCTCATAGCCTTCATCCGGCACTGAAAAACTCTCATGATGTGTTTGTTTTGTTTTTTTGCAAAGTTACAAAATGTCAGCTCGCATCATTAAAACAACAGTTAGGATATTAGTACACAATAAATGTTGCACACTCCTTGCTCATTTACTTTCTCCATTTGAAGCTGTCCAGTGTGTCACAGTGTTGTTTAATATTGCACACACATTTACCACAGTTGACCTCACAGAACAACCTTTCTTTCTTTCCACTTCTTCTGAAACATCTGCCCTTTTAAGTAAAATTTCTTCTTTTGTACATGTTTAAAATAATTTTCTTCTTTTGTACATGTTTAAAATCACCAGAAAATTGCCACACAAGCATCAGTCTCAACGCAGATATCATCATATCCTTGTGTCTCCTGACTCCCGAGGCGTAATATCAATGTAAATAAATTAGAGATTTGTTCCGCTTTAAATTCAAAATAAAATATTGTAGCGAATACACTTTAATTTTCAAAATGATGTTTTATTTATTATTTTATATTATTGTTTAACCCTCTGGAGTCTAAGGGTATTTTTGGGGCCTGGAGAAGTTTTGTCATGCCCTGACATTAGTGCTTTTTTCAGTTTCTTATAAATATCTAAATGGCTAAAGTCCAATCTCACTGTAATCAGCACAAACTGGGCTATAATAATATGTGAGCAGCATGTATGTACATGATTGTGTTTTTGAGGAAAAAAATGTTATGCGTCGTTAGTGAAAAACTAAAAATGTTAAATCACTTGAATAAGGCAATAAAACACATACAGAAAATTGGTTCCCAGGAATTTTGAGAACTGGAGCTTGTAGCCTAGAATTTTTTTTTTTTTTTAATAAAATGATGTGAAAATCATCTTGTTTACTCACTTACAGAAAAAACAATATTGATTTAAAATTTTCTAAGACACTTTTTGTTGGTAAAAGTCATATGCGAGTAGGCGTCAACTATCATGAAATTCACACCTGAGAAGACAAAGGCCTGCATAATGAGCTGCATAATGAGCCATTCAGTCAGCTGTGTCACTGAGAGGGGGTGAGTTACAAGAAAGAATGTGAGGACAAAATAAATGTATATAATTTTATGTTTGTAGTTTATTTAGAATATATTTAATTATCCCACAACATAATTTAATACTCACTTGTGAGTGCAGTTAAACAGTTTATTAGGAAAAAATCAAAGCTGACTTTCAAACTGAATTTTTTTGCATCATTACTCCAGTCACACAATCCTTCAGAAATCCTTTTAACAATCTTATTTTCTACCAAAAAAAAAAAATATATTGTTATTATTATCATTATTATTATTATTATTATTATTATTATTATTATTATTAATGTTGAAAAGAGCTGAGAATATTTTTTTTTTAGTTTTTTTAGGGGGGATAAATTGAAAGAACAGCAATAATTGTTTACATTTGTTACAGTTACATTTATTGTTACATTTATATTATTTACATCAAGCTTTTGAATGGTATAATAGTGTATATTGTTATTGAAACTTCATAATATTTCACTTGATTATACATTTAGTCAGGAATTATAGTTTGGAAAAAGTCTTTGGAAAAAGTCTAACTAGTAAAATGTTTACACGTTATGTGAAAACTAGTACAAGTATATAAATAAATAAAAAGAGACTTACTCATGTTTATGATCTCTGCTGAATAAAGTGCTTCATTCTTTTTTTCTGAGGAAATCCAAATCTCAAATCCTCAACCACATCACATCTTTTTGGTCTTATTCATGTGTCTTCTTCCTCTCATCCGCGAAGCAAACAGTAAAATAATAAAAACTGAAGAACAGTCTCGCTGCGTTGTCTTCTGTTGTGTGGGGCGTATTCAAAAGCCGCGCGCTTCAGTGAAACATTTGAATCTCAAAAGCGCGCTCGGCGCGGGGGGCGTGGGTCGCATTAGAAGATAATGAAGGGAGACGTGAAAAAACGGACATCGCGTTGTTTTCATATGGATTACTTTATCACAGAATATTTTGTTTTCAGCAGCACTTGTTTAGTTTAAAAGTAGACATGTCAGGCTTTCTATAGATATCTCTCTCATGTCTCTTCGTTGAGTATTCACTGAGTTACAGTTCATTTTAATGACGCATTTGTATCTGAAGATCAGCGCAGACAAAGGCTGCAGACAGCACTCCTTGTTTGTTATCTTTATTTTATAAGTGCACAAAGTTTTGTTGTTGTTAATATGTCTGTATACAAAAAAAAGTAGACACTTTACAGATTCGATTGATGTATGTTTGCACTTATCTGTACGATCAAAACTGAAAGTGTAATTAAGTTCTTTTCGGGGTTATCAGGAGAAAATAAAACAAAACACTTATACGCGTTAATCGACTCCAGAGGGTTTAATCATCCTGTGGGCCAGATTGGACACCTCTGTGGGCCATGTTCAGACAACTGGCCATATGTTTGACACCCCTGACCTAGACCGATTGGGAAAAGAGCTAACTCTGCCCTTAGAACCGGTGTTCAGATGCATTGTTGTTACAACAGGCATGTAGTATCAGGAGTCTGGAGAGGCCCCTAGTTGCATTGGCATATAAATTGCCTGGAGTTGTTGACAGTGCTTTTGGCCTTGAATAGGTTTCAACCCTTGATCTGGACGGACAACACAACGATGGTTGCATACATCAACCACCAGGGTAGTGTTCGCTCCAATTGCATGTCACAACTCGCCTGCCATTTCTTATTTTGGAGCCAGCACAGACTCAGGTCTCTGCATGCCACTCATATCCCGGCCGACCTCAATCGTGTAGCGGATCTCCTCTCACGACAGGTCTCGCTCAGGGGCGAGTGGAGGCTTCACCCCCAAATGGTTCAGCTGATTTGGAGTTGGTTCGGCCAGGCACAGGTGGACCTGTTTGCTTCATCAGAATCAACCCATTGCCAGTTGTGATACTCCCTGACCGAGGCTCCCCTCGGCATGGATGCACTGGCTCACAGCTGGCTCAGGGGCCTACTCAAGTATGCATTTTCCCCAGTGAGCCTCATTGCACAGACACTGTGCAAAGTCAGGGAAGACGGAGATCCGTGCCTGGATCTCTGGAAACTTCATGTTTGGTCCCTGGACGTGTCCAGGAGGAACTCAGAGACCTTTCAGCAGCAGTGGTGAATACCATTATTCAGGCCAAGGCCCCTTCGATGAGGCGGTACGACCTGAAGTGGTGCGTTTTTCGTGAATTGGTGTTCTTCCCAGGGGAAGGACCCTCGGAAATGTGGGATCGGATCTGTGCTCTACTTCTTCCAAGGAGGCCTGAACAGGCACCTGTCTGCTTCTACACTAAAGGTGTACGTGGCCACTATTGCGGCTAACCACGACACCATGGGAGACAGATCGGTGGGGAAGCACTGGTTATTATTACTGGTAATAGATTTGATTATTAAGTTCCTCAGAGGCGCCCAGAGGTTGAACCTTCTGAGGCCACGTATCATTTACTCTTGGGATCTCACTGTGGTCTTGGAGGCCTTACAGAGAGATCCATTTGAGCCACTTCAGTCAGTTGAGTCCAGTGCCCTCTCTGTGAAGATGGCCCTCCTGACTGCGCTCACTTCTGTCAAGAGGGTGGGGGATCTCCAAGCCTTCTCTGTTAACGAATCATGCTTGGAGTTTGGGCTGGCAGACTCTCACGTTGTCCTGAGACCTCAGCCTGGATATGTGGCCAAGGTTCCCACCACTGCTTTCAGGGACCAGGTGGTAACATTGCATGCTATCCCCTTCCACGAAGGGGACCCTGACTTGTCTCTGTTGTGCCCAGTACAAGCCCTAAGCACATACCTAAATTGCAATCAGAGTTTCAGATGTACTGAACAGCTCTTTATCTGCTTTGGAGGACAGCAGAAGGGGAATGCTGTCTCCAGACAAAGGATCTCCCACTGGATTGTGGATGTGATCCTAATGGCCTATCAGGCTAGAGGCCTACCTTGCCCACTGGGAGTGAGGGCTCAGATATCTGTAGAGCTGCAGGTTGGGCTTGTAAGGTCCATGCACTTGGCCCAAGGAAGGTATACAGTGCTGGCTGAAGGTTTCTTGCGTGTTCTGTCTTTTCAGCCTGCAAAGTAAAAAAAAATAAAACTCAAATCTAACACCAAATCCAACACCAAATCATAATCAACTCGAATTTAGGTTTAAATGCAAATTAATTCAAATTGGTTGTATGTCTGTTTCTAATTAGTATTCTTTAGACATTTGATTATTCTAGTTAACTCTTTATTTTATATTTACTCGTTCACTCGGGTGTTCATGTTGCTAACAAGGATACAATGTAATCTACTAGAGTTAATAATTACAGAGTAAAACAGAATAAAATAAAATGTAACAATTTATTATCAGTCAGGTAAATATGTATTATGTCAATTACAAATATATCAAATCATATAAATACAAAACATCAAATTCTCAAAGATTAATCTAAAACTAAAATATGCATACTTGACCTTAGAAAATACATAGTATGAAGTGAATAGACACACATCACACTACGGGCTTTCTGGCTACAGAATCACCCTGATCCTCTTGCAACATTTCCTTAAGTACCTCAGACCAAGACAAACATCCCCCGAGATGGAGACAGGAACTAACAATTGGAATTTGCATTGATCATGTAGAGATATCACCTCTTGAGACAATAGACATTTTGCCTGAGAGACACTTGGAAATGGCACACCCTCTACAGTGAGCAAAATATCTCTTAACTCTTAGGATCTGTTTTACCTTTTCGTCTACTTCCTGTAAAATTGAGACCATTGTATCAGTCGCCCTGAGACAATTCAAATGACACCAAACATGTAAATATCACTTGCATTCATATAGACCATTATATTCTATTATTGACCATTCTTAGTGAGCTGGGTTAAGGGAAGGATGGGTGAGGGGAAGGAAGGGGATGAGGAGGGACCATTGCATATGTGAGGAACATTTCCTGCATTTTCTCTCAGTGAAATGTGGAAATAGATGTCTGTATGTTAATGCACTGTGGATCTATTGTCTGTCTCAGAAGATCAAAGGTCTGAGGTTCTGTAATTCTTACAGGCTACACCTAATACATTTGCTAGAATTTATAATCTACGAATTGGAACCAGTTTCTTCTAGAGCAGTGGTTCCCAACCTTTTTCAACTCGCAGCCCACACAACCAAACACATATGTTTGCGTGGCCCACTGCAAAAAAATTAACTGACCCCGCTATTGTTGGGTTAATAACTTAGAACTCAGAAGCTAGATTGTTAACTGTATATATTGAATGAACTAGAGCTGTGCGATATTGACAAAAAAAAAAAAAACAATCGGGATTTCTTTGATCAATTTTGCGATTTCGATTTTAATCACAATTTTGACACACACAGATATGCTTTACAGTCATAAATGCATTCAGGATGAATTTGAAAACATATTTCCAAAAGAAAACCAATTAGAGCTTTATCAAAGGTTGTAACATCTCTAGAACAGACATAAGTCAAAATAATCACTATAGTAAAGGTGTAACAAAATTTCTAGACCTCTGGCAAAAAAATATAAATAAATAAATCCTGAGTCCAGGGACTTTTTTTTCTTTTTTAACATACATTGTTTATAGAGCTCATTAATTGTAGCGGTGCCTCAGGTGTTGAAATAGATTTGTTATACATTATACAGGTTCACACGTACTCCGTTTGCAGTGCGTAGGCTATACAGTATGTGTATGCGGTGCAGAAGCAGCAGCGAGAGCGAGTTATTGTAACGCGAAAGCACACTAAAATAATGCACGAGCGTGAATCTCTCCGCTCGCACGCAGATTTCCTTTGCTTTGTCACAAAACCAGACATGCTTGCTCAGATACACGCTGATCTCACCCGGAGAGAGTGTGCGCACTTAAAATGTGTCTCCTCTCATTTAAACTGCGTCCTGTGCACTCACAACTCTCTCTATGCTCATGTGCTAGATATTAATTATTTTCGCATGTTTTTATTTCTAGCCTTTTACCGCGTGCAGTGTGAATGCTCTGATCCGTTAACATGGGCTCGGAAAAAAGGCGCTAGACAGACAGTATGTGAACCTGGAGTTAGGCATATTCCCAGTCTGTTCTGTTCTCGCGCTCCATATAGGCGCGTTGCATTCTGATTAGATCGGATGGCATGCTGCGGGAGGTCAGGGCCGCGGAAAATCGTGCTATAAAGCGATTTAGAAATCGTGCATGGTCAGATCTTGATTTTATGACGATTTCTATCGCACAGCCCTAGAATGAACTGGCAATGAACAGAAAATAACTCGGGCTTATTTAATTATAAATATATGAAATGGTGTTATTATGTTATGACTTAGACAATTTTACATATATTAACAATATTATTATTTATTTTTATTGTAATTGGAACTTGCTATTAGAACTCATTACGAGGTAGGTTTCCTCGAGTGAACTGTTGTATTGGGTTAGTGCTCCACATGTAGTGGCTCCTACTGAGGCCCCATGTGTGTATTCTCCACTGTATTGCCCCTGAGGCTTAGTGTTTCTCTAGACAGACATTCTGTCGATAAGTTCTGGGTCTTGGTAGATCTCCCCTTACATATAGCCCACCCCAGTACCTTTCCTTATGTGGTATCCTCACATCTTTACATATTAATCTTCACGTTACCTCCCCATTGGGTAGGATGTGATCTCCGTAGTGACTCTTTTTTCCCCTAGGGGGAATAGTCACTGTCCCAACATTACTACCAAGACATTTCAGCTGTTATATTATGGTGATAACAACTACAGCAAAACCCATCAGACATAGACCCACACTGCCTCTACTACAGCCCACCCCAATGCCGATGTTTAGAGGTCAGAGTAGAGATCGACCGATATGGGTTTTTCTATAGCCGATGCCGATGCCGATGTTTAGAGGTCAGGGTCAGCCGATGGCCGATATGTGCTGCCGCCGATTTTTTAGGGTCGATATCTTGAAATTTTCCCCTTCATTTGCATGCTAAAATGTCACACTAATAATAAGTGGATGCACAACATTTCTAAACTTAACATCATAATTTATTGAACACTGACTTCAATTGACTCTCGAATCTTAATTTTGTGCACTGCACGGTATTAAAATAAAATATTTATCTAAAGTTAAACCAAACAAGAAAAAAACTGACCAAGTATTAAATATATGAAACAGGTAATATATATAAGTCAATCATTTACATAAAAGTTTTAGAGCATTTATCAAGCAGAATTTTTCAAGTTTGTTGGAACATAAATGTAAACTTAAATATACATTTAAATAAAATAAATACAATTTTATAAAAATCAATTAAACTGAAAAATATAAAAAATAAAATATATAAAAAATAAATAATACTAGTGCTGCAAACACACTAGCAACCAGCAACATTTGTGTTTGGTATAAATGACACAGAACATCTAAAGTGCATTCTAATTTCAAACTTACATCGCAGTCTGTTCATTATTAAAATAAAGTACAGTCGACCAAACATATAAAAGGTTACACTGGTCAGTTTAAATAGACTGTAGTATACCGGTCCACTCTGCTGTTATGCCAAGGACGTTTTTTGCTCATGTGAGGATGATCTATTCCATCTAGTTTACATAAAAAAAATAAAAAATATTATAGTTTAACATTCAGATACATTGCGAATATGGAAACATTTGGATATGTGCAGAACGAGACGTGAGCAACAACCTACAAATACATCTAGCCAAACCCCCGCGCGCTCGTCCTCGTCTGCACGCACGCATGCACTGTCACGATCTAATGCACTGTAAATGCAGGATTTTTTTTAAAACAAATAGGCCTACCAGAAAGCACAAATTCAAAATCGAACATTTTGCAGAACAGGATCAAATAAAGTACTGGTCATAATACTCGCATAAAATGTTTAATGTGAAAAAAGCGGTTCACTGACTGCGCAGCACAGCCACAAGCACCACAGTTACGTTTGGGATAATTTTATTTTTAATACTATAGTGTCCTTTGAAAACATTGCAATATTGCATTTTAAAATACAACAACGAGCACCACGAAACCATTTAAAGAGGCGCATTCAGCGGTCTCCTTGACTGGAAACACTCAACTAAGTAAAATGATTTCAAACGTATGGCGCGCTCTCTTCATTTTATCAAATGATCATAATCACATCTATTCATTTTACAGTCCTGCTACTAGCATTTTATTCAGACTAAAACCCCTTTAATTCGGGTGAGAAAGCTTTTTTTTTCCTAGTGGCTTTTGCACATAATAATAATACCACTGCAGACGCATTTCGCAGCATTAAGGTTATTAATTGATCATTAATTTAAATGACGATCGATCATGGAAATGATCAAATATTGACATCCCTAAATGCAAATGAGTTGGATGGAAACCTGGCTATTGTCTGCATCAAACCATGCTTCCGAACAAATGTCATTCACTGTTCTGGACTGCTCCAGGACAGCTGTCTCTCCGAGCGCGGTGCTGTCTGTGAGCGGGGTGGAGTAACGGAGCCCTCAATCACGCTGCAGTGTTTGTGAGAGCTGCCACCTTCTCCACCCCATTTACAGAGTGAAATTCTCTGACTACCTTTATCTCCCAGGATTGTTGTTGAATCTTCCAAAAGTTTTAGCTTGGGGTCCTTCACATGCGGCAGCAGCACTTTCCACCGCACCAATAACACAGGGCTGCCCGCCGACGTGCCTGAATTTAAATCGGTGCTACTAAACACGGATATCGGCTGATGCCGATATATTAAAAAATGACAAATATCGGCCCGATATATCGGCCGACCTCTAGTCTTAAGTCTTAGGGGTTGAAAGGTTATGAGGAGGAGAGGTGCATTTGGTTGTGACATATTGGCTAGTCAACATCTGCGCCCCGTGGACTCGTGATTTCTGGCATTTAGTATAGGGACCCCTAGTGTTGTACACTTGACACAGTGTCGGAGTGAACGACAGAAAGGGAACATCTCTGTTACGTATGAGTTTAAAGGCCACCAGAATGACCAGACACAGCTTCCCTCATCTTCCCCTCAGGCAATCCATCTCAAAAACACTTGACCGTAACTGTGGAACACACAACACTATTTATACATTCATACACTTATTTATCTAACGCACATACTTAGTCTACACTTCAAATTTGCACATAATGTACCTGTACATACAAAACTGTCTATTGTAATATACTTGCACATACAACTGTCAATTTGTATATTGTTATTCCTTACTTATTCTATTTTTTATTCTTTATTATCTGTGTTTTTGTTCTGTCACTTTCATTCTGTTGCACTGCGGAAGATTCTGTCATGAAAACAAATTCCTTGTATGTGTAAACATACCTGGCAATAAAGCTCATTCTGATTCTGATTCTGATTCAAAGTGGAGCCAAACAACATGAAGCAGGTTTACAAAACGGAGACATTAAAGCTGAAGCATGTAATTTCAACTTTGTAACAGAAATAACTAAAAATAATGAAATGTTTACTGAACACTACCCTAATCTGATACTGGTCAAACATCATCACAGTGTTTATATTCTCAAAGGAATCAACCTACAAAGGGCTTAATTCTAGTTGCCTCTGCATATTAAAGGGGTCATATTATGCTTTTTCACTTTTTCAACTTTAGTTAGTGTAATGTTGCTGTCTGAGCATAAAAAAGATCTGCAAAGTTACAAAACTCAAAGCCCACTTCAAAAGGAGATATTTTATGTAACAGAAATCACTTTTTAAAAACTACAATGAACGACTCATTTGGATTACAACGCATATTTTCGGGAATTTGTAATATCACAAAGGTCGACGAATGGGACGAGACCTGGTTCAGCTACACTAGAGAAGGCAACGAGTGTTATCACTATGCTGGAGACGTGCTAGCTTTCCCAAGACAGACGAACTTAGAGTGGTTAGAGTCATCCAGGTTAAAATCATTCTCAAATTGATTTGATTTTGATGCAATATTTACACTGAAGCTCGCAGCAGTAGCTATGATAAGGGGCATGACATATCCTGACCAGGCGACGAGTGGAACCAATCACACCACACACTGGCCCAGCTAACCAGTCACAACACACACTGGCCCAGCTAACCAGTCACAACACACACTGGCCCTTCGTATTTCTTCGTATTTCGAGTGGGCCCAGCTAACCAATCACAGCACACACTGGCCCAGCTAACCAATCACAGCACACACTGGCCCAGCTAACCAATCACAATACACACTGGCCCTGCTAACCAATCACAACACAAACTGGCCCAGCTAACCAATCACAACACAGAGTGGCCCAGCTAACCAATCACAGCACACACTGGCCCAGCTAACCAATCACAACACAAACTGGCCCAGCTAACCAATCACAACACAGAGTGGCCCAGCTAACCAATAACAGCACACACCGGCCCAGCTAACCAATCACAACACACACTGGCCCAGCTAACCAATCACAACACACACTGGCCCAGCTAACCAATCACAACACACACTGGCCCAGCTAACCAATCACAACACAGACTGTCGCAGCTAACCAATCACAACACAGACTGGCCCAGCTAACCAATCATAACACACACTGGCCCAGATAACCAATCACAACACACACTGGCCCAGCTAACCAATCACAACACACACTGGTCCAGCGAACCAATCACAACACACACTGGCCCAGCTAACCAATCACAACACAGAGTTGCCCAGCTAACCAATCACAGCACACACTGGCCCAGCTAACCAATCACAACACACACTGGCCCAGCTAACCAATCACAACACAGAGTGGCCCAGCTAACCAGTCACAACACAAACTGGCCCAGCTAACCAATCACAACGCAAACTGGCCCAGCTAACCAATAACAACACAGAGTGGCCCAGCTAACCAATCACAACACAAACTGGCCCAGCTAACCAATAACAACACAGAGTGGCCCAGCTAACCAATCACAAAAAACACTGGCCCAGCTAACCAATCACAACACAGAGTGGCCCAGCTAACCAATCACAGCACTCACTGGCCCAGCTAACCAATCACAACACACACTGGCCCAGCTAACCAATCACAACACACACTGGCCCAGCTAACCGACCACAACAAACACTGGCCCAGCTAACCAACCACAGCAAACACTGGCCCAGCTAACCAACCACAGCACACACTGGCCCAGCTAACCAATCACAGCACACGCTGGCCCAGCTAACCAATCACTGCACACACTGGTCCAGCTAACCAATCACTGCACACACTGGTCCAGCTAACCAATCACAACACAGAGTGGCCCAGCTAACCAATCACAGCACACACTGGCCCAGCTAACCAATCACAACACAGATTGGCCCAGCTAACCAATCACAGCACACACTGGGGCAGCTAACCAATCACAACACACACACTGGCCCAGCTAACCAATAACAACACAGAGTGGCCCAGCTAACCAATCACAACACAAACTGGCCCAGCTAACCAATAACAACACAGAGTGGCCCAGCTAACCAATCACAAAAAACACTGGCCCAGCTAACCAATCACAACACAGAGTGGCCCAGCTAACCATTCACAGCACTCACTGGCCCAGCTAGCCAATCACAACACACACTGGCCCAGCTAACCAATCACAACACATACTGGCCCAAGCTAACCAATCACAACACAGAGTGGCCCAGCTAACCAATCACAGCACACACTGGCCCAGCTAACCAATCACAACACACACTGGCCCAGCTAACAAATCGCAACGCACACTGGCCCAGCTTACCAATCACAACACATACTGGCCCAGATAACCAATCACAACACAGACTGGCCCAGCTAACCAATCACAACACAGACTGGCCCAGCTAACCAATCACAGCACTCACTGGCCCAGCTAACCAATCACAACACACACTGGCCCAGCTAACCAATCACAACACACACTGGCCCAGCTAACCAATCACAGCACACACTGGCCCAGCTAACCAATCACAACACAGAGTGGCCCAGCTAACCAATCACACCACATCTTGTATTTCAGAAGAACTCTCCCCATTTTAGAGTGGCCTTTTATGCCACATCTTGATATGCCACACCTGTGAGGTGGATTGATTATCTTGGCAAAGGAGAAGTGCTCACTAACACATTTAGACAGATTTGTGAACAATATTTGGGAGAAATAGGACTTTTGTGTACATAGTGTGGGATTACAAGTTTATAAAATGTTAAATCTAGGTTCCACTGTAATAGTATATAAATGGAAAAAGTTATGTGCATTGTGTTTTACATTTTGAGGTAAAAAAGGATGACATTTCTAAAAAGATCAAATCAGAAAGCCCAGGTGTCTGAGATAATGGCCATTTGGCTTTTTAAGCTCAAGGCACAGCTGTTCCTTTGTCTCTGTGATAATGTGAATGTATAGCGATACTGTCAGACTGATTGGATTAGCACCTATGCATTTGAATGACAATGTTACACTGATGAGATCAAGGCTGGGAAAATGCCAGTGTCAGGCTGATTCCTGTACTTCACTTGCATGCTATGGGTTAGACTGTCTCCATCTCTACTGAATGTATCCATCCCCCTTGAATGGATATAAACGACAAAGCATTACTGCTTTAGTTAGACTGTTGATGACTGCAGCGCCACGCAGTGCGTTCTCAATAAAGAGTCCTGCTGAAGATTACCCAAGAGTCTCCTGGTCTTCGATTCTGAGTTTCCAACAATAGAAAATGTCTTAGATCTTTGAGTTCAGCTCATGAAAAATTAGGGCAAAAACAAAAGTGTTGCGTTTATAATTTTGTTTTGTGTAGTTCCTTCTGCTCTTTTCTGCTCTCTTATTTCATGGCTTTTTGTTCTCGTGCCTCCCTCCTGCAGTAAAGTTCAAGCACGTATGGCATTCTCCTCTTACCTGCACCGTGTGCAGCTGCGCCTGCGGGCCGAGAGCAGAGCCAACATGGGCCCGGCCTGGACGCAGAAGGAGCACGATCAGATGGTAAACCATGTCTAGTTTTATTGAAATATCTGCCTCATGTAACTGACGAATATAAGTCCATAAATGCCACGAATATAAGCCCATAAATGCCATCATTTAATGTTGTGGGTCAGTTTGACTTGTATTGATTGTTGGGTTTTTGGAAATGCTGGTTACCCTATGATGTTTTTCTTGATATTTTGTGACTCTCATTTAGAGTCATGAATATGCATACAAAGTGTCAACACTTTGATATGTTGTGGATTGTGCATATGAATTTTGTCTCGGTTATGATTTTTATGATTATGACATTTCATGGTTAAAAGCATCTGCTCAGACCCAAAATAAAATAATGCATTTTTTATATCAGTTTCTCAAGTATCCTCCGAGAGTATTTACACTTACATGTATGCATTTAACAGATGCTTTTGTTTTCTCTCTTCCTTTTTTTTTTTTTCTTAAAAAACTGCATTAAAACCGTGCATTTTTATCAGTCCATGCTTATTCACTAAACATGCATGAATCCATGATTTTGGATATTGGCCACTGGTTACTGAGTTTCAGAAAAAGTGCTTTTTCACATTTCTTTCATTCAAAATGATAAAATGGTCTAAAAATTTTACAAATAATTAATAAACAGATAATAATGTTTTTATAATGACAATAAAGTCGCTTTTGACTAAAGCGTCTGCTAAATGCATAAATGTAAATGTGTGCTTCATAATAGCAGCACACAGCTGTATATCAAAGCAAGCTAGCAAACATGTAAATGATGGCTTTTCATCTGTAGCAAACATGATTTATTTGATGTTTGTTGTGGTGTTACAGAACGTCTGTGCACCTTTGATTCTGGTCTAATATGTCTGTTTTATAGCTGCTTTATTAATGTGAGTGCTAAAGACTGTGTGGGATGGGTGCTGTTGACCGTGTGATTCTGCAGGAACTGGTGGTGCGCTTTCTGAAGAGAGCCAGCAGTAACCTGCGTCAGGACATGTGTCTGGAGGAGCCCAGCCGTCTGCTGTGTCTGTCAGACCGTCAACGCATCCTCTCCCATCAGCTCGGGAACTTCATACAGCTCTATAACCAGGTTTGTGGGTCAGCAGGCCGATAATGAATAAAATCAAGTAACAAGTAAAAACCAACAAACCGCAATTCATCAGTACAGACTTTGAGTGTGCTGGCTTGACCAAAGCTGAAATAGTTTGAAGGTTCGTTTGAAGCTTTTATAGGCCCTGTGCAGTTTGCTTTGGCATTTTGGCAGAGGTTTGATGGTTATATAAGCCTTGAGTAGTTTGAAAACCGTTAGAAATGCCTTGCTGTCTGGTTGCTACAGTGTTTTGTATAGTTGCTAGTGTGCTGCTAAATGATTGCTTAGGTGTTCTAAGTCATCGGTAAGTTAGTCTCAAGTTAATTATGACAGTGTTTGTAACGTTATAAGTGTACCTCAGGGATCATTATAAAAGAAATGCAATGCATGTCCTCTTTAAGGCAACTTTTTAAATAACCCTCAGGAAACCAAGCAAATGGTGGAAAGTTTGGACAAGATTCCAAATGAAGATCGCTGCATCAACTCCAATGTTTTCCAGGAGTTTATTCTGGAGGCGAGGTCAGTGGGATGCATCTAGAGCACATGGCTTTACTAGGACGAATGCAGTGGGCATGTTTTTCAGTGGTCATTTTGCTTGTTCTTCCAGTGAAAGTGACTTGGAGGAAGTCCTTACGTTCTACACGCAGAAGAATAAGTCTGCCAGCGTGTTTCTGGGTACAAAGTGTGACAGCAGCAGAGTCAAGAGGACCAGCGATGAGAACAGAGAGAGTGAGAGACATTTCTTCATTTTTTATATGCCATCTCATCAGCTGCGCATGAAATATGACACAGCACACGTCATAAAAGAGTGTTTCAATAACAGATGGTGGTCTGAAAGGAATAGTTCACCCAAAAATGAAAAGTCTGTTATCATTTACTCTCCTCCATGTCATTCCAAACCCATAAAACGAAACCCAAATTAAGATGTTTTTATGACTTTTTGTATCGTTTAAGTTTTGGTTACATGGACTTTCTTTGGAGGGACAGAAGTCTCTCAGGTTTCATTAGTACAAATATCTTAATTTGTGTCCAAAGTCTTATACCAAAGTTTGGAATGAAATGAGTGAAATTAGGTAAACTTTCCCTATAATTTCAGTATTTTAGATTTTTTATTTATTATATGTAACAGAACAAATATGAAAGTTTTGGTTTATTAAAGGGTTAGTTAATGGTCAGATGAAGTGAGTGTGAGGTGACAGACTGACAGTATCATTCAATGATTATCTTCCCATCCATCACAGCTCTGAAATCTCATCCTCCATCACACATATTCAAACTTGTGTGTGATCTTCAGGTACTAGGAGTCTTTTGAATATGAACATGATCGCAAATGAGATTTTGGAGTTTTTAGAGTACAAATAAACTATACATATATATATATTAGGGGTGGGAGAAAAAAAATCGATTCTCCGATGCATCGCGATTCTCTCTTCAGCGATTTAGAAACGATTCTGATCTTGTTTATTTTTCCCGTATATGGCACGTGTGCTCGCTACAGACGCGGCAGGCTTCATTGCAAAGAATTTGCGCTGTGAGACACGTGCACATTGCTCGACAGTCTGTGCTTCCACCCGCCATGTTTTTTAGATATGCTTTCATTTATGCCATTTGGAATGCAGTTCTATTAGATGCACGAAACTCAGCACTGACAGACTTTCAAGTGCACTTTCTGTTTGTTGTCCTTAAGTTCAATTGCGGCTACGGTTAAATGTACTTGCATTTTCAATACTTTTATATGAAATTGATGCACACACAGTCAGTTATGCTTTCAGAGCAGGACGAAACATCTGATATCGAAATAGATCTGCGCATTAGTGTGAATGCAGCCTTTTAAAGCTGCCACTGACTATGATCTCATCAGCAATAATGCTGAGGAAGAAAAGAAAAATCCTCAACTATTGTCTGTAAACTTTCGGACACTTAAAGAACACTTATTTTAAATAATTAATTGTTTAAAAAAATAGCCTGCTGTGCTTATATAATAATAATAATAAAAAAGTTAATTTTGCACAAAATAAATTTGATATAAAATTTATATGAAAATGAAGACAAGATCAGTAATTTTGAAAACTGAGAATGTGAAACATTGATAATGATAATGATAATCATAATTGAATTGAATTGTGAAACCAGTGAAGATTCATACCCCTATTTTTAAGATGGCAGTACTGACATACAGAGATTCCAACTATAAACAAAAAGCATATAACTGCAATTTTTAAATGTAAAGATGTATTTGCACAGCAGAAGAATTAATCGGGGACAGAATGTAGATCAAGAATCGTTTTGGAATATATATACATTTCATACACTCATTTGATTTACTCTCCCTCATGTTGTTCCAAACCTGTATTACTTACATATTTTGATTTGAAATAATGTTTTTTTTTTTTTTTTATCCATATAATTAAAGTCACTGGGCTCCAATGCTGTTTGGACCCAAGATTCTTTAAAATACCTTCTTTTGTGTTCTGCAGAAGAATCAAATGCATTTGTTGCATGGTTCTTTTATGGTGTTTTGGTCTTTTATGTGCCTGGTCACTTGATATTTTCTTGATTAAAAAGAAAAGACTTTCATAACAATTTAGAAGAGCCTGTAACTTTTAGACCCTCTTTTGGTGAAATGCATTAGGGCTGTGTAAATTTGCAGGTCGGATTTCTCCAAACTTGATTGTTGATGCACAGCAGATGATACACCATTGCTTAATCTTGCATCTCCAGATTCCAGCATTAACAGATTACAAACTTGCTGTTTCTTTCTAATTGTTTGTGAAATTTAGCAATTTCTGGGTAAACGTTATTTTCTATTTTTTTTTTCCTTTTTTTTCAGAACATGAAATATAAATGAAAGCAAACAGAGCCCTATTGTTATTGTGACCTTAATACCAACATAACACAGTTGTCAAGTACTGTAAACATATACTAACCTAGTGAAAGTGTTTTATGATTGCTTAAATGATAATAAATAGTGCAGTGATGTGACACAACTCCACATAAAATAAACTAGTAATTGTAAACATGCATGTTAAAATCTAATAAGAAGCAGCCAGTGTACAGCCAGTCATGATTGTGAAATATATCCCGACAGGGTGATCTGGATCATTTCCATCTATTTATTTATTAGTATCATTAATATGTTTTTTTTTTTTGATAAATTTTGGTTAATGATAGATTTCTAGAAATCTAGTGATAGATTTGAGTCTGCTATGCCAATTTGTGTCCCACACAGAAAGAAGTTTGTCTTTCAGGCTGTAATAATTTACTGCTAATAACAAACTCGTGTATTTTCTCTTTCTTAAAGCAGCTGGGTGTATCAACACAGAGGCCTCTGATGGTTTAGACAACGCAGAGATCCAAAACACAGACAGTACTGCAGCTCAAACCGGAAACCAGGGCCAAAGTAAATTAACCCAAAGTACAGAAGACTGTAGTGCAACTAAACATGGAAACAAAACCAAATGCAACTCATTGCAAAATGGACACATCCAAAGGAAAAGTCAAAGTGGAGACTGCGCCGTTATTGAAGTGCTGCCCAATCCTCCGACTGCCGCAGAGACCGAATCAAGAGATGTAGCAAGCAAGACTCACACTTCTGCTGTCAGAAACAAGAGAGCTCTGTGGAAGTCAGGCAGCGATCAGCCGAGCGCTGCAGCTCTGGAGTGTGAACACATCGTGTTACAGCACTGCCTCCCGCCGCCTTACGTCCAGCCGCCGCCACATCCACTGGCCAACAGCTCGTCTGTGTGTGTCAAATGGGCCTCCGCACGCAGCGAATCTACTGCACCGACGGCTGCCAAAGAAACGTCTCGACCGATCCATCCTACCTGTGTCCTACCCAGAGCACTCCAGAGATCAGCACGGCCGTCCTCCGCAGGACACGGTAATCTGACCACTTCAAGCTGATAACCTTTTAAAAGAGTGTTTCTCCTACTCTATCTCCAGTTTATCTCTGTTCTGTTTCACAGTCAGTCAGAAGCCCAGTCTGAGTAAGTCCAGACCTGGTTCTGCTGGTTTGCTGAAAGAGACGGACTCGCTGTCGGCCCAGGCTCAGTCCAACCAGCTGGCCATCGTATCTGCTCTGCGCAAACTAGTAGAGAAACAGGCGGCTCGCCAGTACAGCACGTCCAGTCACATCAGCCTCCTCACACAACACGTGAGTCACGATTTACACATCAAATACATGTTCAGCTTTTCAAATATTACAGCCTGAACACTCTTCATTTGGAGTGTCTGAGCTACAGATTCAATCATCCATTTGGGATGAACTGTATATTTTTAATTAGTAAGGACTTTCTATTCATCTGTGTATCCTGAAAAATAAAATGCATCTCGGTTTCCACAAAAATATTGTGCAGCACAACTGTGTTCAACATTGATAATAATCAGAAATGTTTCTTGAGCAGCAAATCATCATATTTTCATGATTTCTGAAGATCATGTGACACTGAAGACTGGAGTAATGATGCTGAAAATACAGCTGCGCATCACAGAAATAAATTACAGTTTAACAGATGTTTACACATAAAACAGTATTTTAAACTGTAATAATATTGGTGTTTTTACAGTATTTTTGTTCAAATAGATGCAGCCTCTGTAAGAGACTTCATTCAAAAATATTTTATAAATCTTAATGAACACAGGATCAGGGAATCATCTTTAGAGATTGATTTGGGGAGCTGGAACTTCGCAAGTTTTTGGTTTATTTTTAAATTTCATGAATAATTGCATTTGATATGAGAAAGTTCTCGAGTATAACAGTGACCAGCCTTTCTGAAACTATTTTTTTCCCATTCACTTTTCCCATCATTTTGTTTGTGTCTCTGTTTATAAGGCATTAACCAAACCAAACCAGGTGAAACACAGCATTACAAAGTTTGATTTGAAGACAAAAGACAAAGGTTACAAAATGGCTCAACAGCTTTAGTCCTGTGAATCATGTGATGGAGAAATATAAAACTATTCTTTTAAAGATATTATGTACAAAGATAAAAAAAAAAAAACTGTTAAATGCAAAATACATAAATATTTAAGTAGTTTGAGAGTGAGTTTGTTCACGTCATTAGGCTTCAAAGAGGCTGTTGCATTACATCATCGTCACAGATTTGCCTGAAGTGTTTACTGTAGTGGCAGATATTTGCCAAAGGTTGACTGAAGAGCTGTGTCACATGTGTTTTCAGTAGCTGGATATCTAACGCTGTCTCTCATGCATCCGCCGGAGCACACAGCATGAAGCGTTACGGGAGGAACCGGAGTCTGTCTTGAGCGGGATATGCTCTCTGTGTGGTCTCATTATCAGACGCTCCACAGAAGAGGCGCTCTCTGTTGAGATTTAACAAGCAGCCCGTTTTCCCTCTAAGTAATTGATTCTTATAAATAAAAGAATGTTAGGTATTGGCACCAAGCGCAGGGGTGGGGATCAGTTCATGCCCCCTTTCTCTGCTGAATACCTGAAGTGTTTGAGATGAGCCGGACCACACAGATTCCCTGACACTCATGTTACTGAACGCTGTAACTCTAGAAGGTGTTTACTTTAGTTTACTGTGAGTTCACTCGTGTCACGACTTTCCCTCTCGGCCTACAGCTTAATCGATTGAACAAATACACCAGCGGACTGAAATTGTGTTTTCTGGCTAAATCAATCAATGTCTGGAACTACATGACGCTTCATAAAAAATAGATTACAGTATGCATTCAATGTGTGGATGGTAACCACCTCCTTTCTGTATAAAAGACAGTCCCATCCGCCGACTATGGTGATGTGGTTTGCATTATAATTTTAAAGGGGTCATATGATGCAATTTCAAGTTTTCCTTTCTCTTTGGAGTGTTACAAGCTCTTGGTGCATAAAGAAGATCTGTAAAGTTGCAAAGACTAAATTCTCAAATCCAAAGAGATATTCTTTATCAAAGTTAAGACTCGTCCATGCCTTCCTAAAACGCATCGTTCTAACACGCCCCCACATCTCTACATCACTGTGTGGGAAGATTTGCATAACAATGCCCAAATGTTCACTCAAAGAAAGAAGGCGTACCTTTTATTCTCGCTGTTGTTGCCGCCGCCATCATTTCTCTTACAAAAGAGGAGTTTCGTTTTGAAAGCGAAGCTACTTTGTTTGTTCTTCCAAAAGAGGACACAACTAGAAATCAGTGGTTAAGTTGTATTTCAACACTGTTCGAGAACAGTCCAACACAAAAATTCAGATGTGTGCAGTGCATGTTGTGGAGGACTGTTTCCTGATCCTGAGAGAGTAGACTACAGTGCCGGCTATTTTGAGACTCTGTCTGTTAGTACGTTTACATATGTAAGGGATTTTTCACTGATGATTCAAACATGAGTTTAGATCAGTGTAGAGCAGCGGTTCTCAATTCCAGTCCTTGCGCCCCCTGTTCTGCACATTTAGTATGTTTCTCTTATCACTTCAGACGTTTGTTCTATTTGAACGTAAGTGCCCTGCGAAGTGGACATCACAGGATATTCCACCATGATTACAGTTTGAAGTGAACGTATATGTTCCATTCAAAGTGTATTAAAGTGTGTGAGATGTGAATTGTAAAAAAAGATGCATTTCAGACGGCGGGGCATAGAGGAGAAACAATAATGTACAGTATGTGGAAAATAATGTGTTTTTTGAACCTTAAACCGCATAAACACATTTCATTACGCCAAATACACAAAATAATGTTCTTTTTAGCAACATCATATGACCCCATTAAAGGCAGTGGAATGTTAAATTCATGTTAATTGGCAATAACATTTCTTGATTTAGATGTAATTTTGTGGGAATAGTTAAATGAAGCGCCAGAAGTGGTTGGCGTTTTCAGCCTTGCATTCTTTTCCGCTGAAATCTGGCTTTACCAGCAGTCATTTTAAACACCTCATTCCAGTAACTACTGCTTAAATGAGTGAAAATCTAGCAATTATAGTCTTCTGACTGTTTTGTTCTTTGTGTTTTTTTTTTGTGTTTTTTTTAAAGAGCAGGTTGAAAATGCTCTCACTTTATAATGCATACTTTCAATGTGGGGTAAGAAAAAGGCAAGAAAATTGACAGTAATGATAATTATAGAAGTAAATGCGTTAAATTACAGAGGGAATATATAGTCTGGGAAGCCTCAGGTGGTTTCGTCTCTCGTGACCTCTGCCAGTCGCCCACATGTAGGCTTTCATAAAGAACTTTTCAGCCTCTGCACGGATCATTAGCACAAACCCTCATCATAACCCAACATAACATTATTGTTCACCTCGCACCATTTAGCTCCAAATATAGATGCAGTTCAACACTGCAATATTCACACTGGTTCAAGCTCTTTCAGCCCTTTCTGCTGCTCCTTCTGTCCAGGAGAGTGAGGGAATCAAATAATTCATTCATCATCCGTACTAATCATTATTAATGAAGTAACGTCATAGTTTTACCGGAATGTCGTTTTTAAATTAGAATTCTTTTAGCCAATTTGAGACTATTTGAGGTAAGGAGATGCCAAAATATGCCTTGAAAATAAGGCTGCACGATTTGGGGGGAAATCTACTTGCAGTTTTTCTGATACAATTGTGTTTGAAAAATGCATGTTTTTTTTTTTTTTTTTTTTTTTTTGATAAAAACAATCAAGCTTTTGTATTTTCAGAAAAACTGCACAGAGTCCTGAAAGCTTTTCTTTTGTTGATAAGCGCTTCTCACTAAAAGTTTGTGAAGATGGTTGGTGCATGTTTCATTCCCAAAGGCACGCTAAAGCAGCTCAAACTCAGAGCAGATGTTCTTGGAGCTCATGTGGTTTATTTATTGTGAATTGAGTCACTGAGATGCTAAAAAACGCTGGCGGATCACGAGCTGCTCATGTGTTAATGAACACAGTGCTGCACTTCACTTCGTGCATTGATTTGTTATTTGATAATCACACTAATGACGCAACTTCAGTTTTACTTCAGTTAATTGTGCAGCCCTACTTGAAATGCTTACAAAAACAACAAAGATTAATTATATTAATGATAATATATTAATATATATTAATGATAGAAAAATACATCAGTTGAACAAAATAAACAAAACAAGCAATATAACAAACACAATATACATAAACATGACCACATGAGTCACAGGCCAGAGAATTAGTACAAGTGGAAAAATATGATGTTGAAACACCAGCGTCCACACTGATAAGTGTAAGAATAAAGTCTGAGTCCAAACATAGAAACTGTAATCATCCTCTCTCCAAAGGAACATGGTGTTTTTTTCCCTTTACTGGAATGTATGCAGTACAAAAACATATTGCAACACCATTTGAACTCTATTCATGAGAATGCCAGGTGGAAAATTAAGCATTGGGTTACAGTAAGAATTCCCCAAAACCACAAGCTCAGTAGTTTTTCTGCACTGCAGACACAGAGGGATAAATGAAACACTGCACACTCAGTCTTCATCCGGATCTCCACTACTGTAAGAAACATCTGAGAGCTCAAGAAACATGTTCAGATGATGAGGTGTTTAGCATTGAGGGATTCATATCTGCTGACAGGAGGGCAGATCATGAGCGAAAATCTGCCATGTTTCAAAGTGAACTTCTTCAGTGAGGTCTTGCATTAATTTAAACACCTGCCTCTGAGGAATGCTTGACATTTCCCGTTCACCCGGCCTGACCAGAGCACAGCACACCATCCACACGCCACTCAAACAAACACATGAGCGCAGAAATAAATGCCTTTCATGTGCAGGTCAAACTTTTTCTAGGGCAGTGGGGTTTTAGGTCAGTCTGGATCTGCACTTAATTTTGCTAGTGTCATGGCAACAGTGATTTTAATAGAAAACAGTATGACAACTGCAGTCTGGTCCACTTTGCAGCTTATTCTGCTCAAGAATGATCCATGGGAAGGGACATACGCAAAAATTAATATAGATCTGCTTGTAAAATGAATTGTAGTCCATTCATTTGCATAAAATAATAACAATATCAAGCCAGTTAATTTCTGGCTAGTTTAGAGCTGATCATAACCAGAAAAAATTTCAAATGTATAACAAAAGCATTTTTAACTTTAGATAATAAAATTAACTCAATTATATAGACTTATATAGTCCATTTGTATATGTAAAAAAAAAAGTAACAATTTCTAGCCAAACTTTTATGAATTTTTATGCTATTATTGTGTTTTTCAGGCCTGGTAAATTACAAATGTACAATTTTTTACATCTCTAAAAAGAAAGAATTAACTTTTTGAATTAAGTAATTGCCAGTTACTTTGTTTTCCCATGTATTGACTGACAGCTCTACTGAGAAATCAGGAGTGAGAGCAGAGGTGTTGTGTGTCAACATGCATTTACTCATGGCACAAATACAAAATCAGTATTCCTCAAGATGAATAAAAACTGTAAAATGCAGACTCAGAATATGATGCAAACCTGCAATAAATAAATACGTTAAATAATGCAAATAGCGTTTATATATTTAATCCCCCTTTTTGTTAACCAGTGCCTTTGCTTCTGTGACCTTCAGTGATCCAATTTTTGCTGAAGAGTGTTGAGTTCTATTCTTCATGCAATCCAGAATGATTTGAGCCATGATCTCTATTATAGACATGAATTTACATTTCCATCAGCTTGAGGCTTATTAATTTCTCTTTTGGTGTGAAAGGTATTTTTACATTTGCCAAAAATATATATTTTTTATATTAAAAACAAACTACCCAGCCTAGATTTAAAAAAAAAAAAAAAAAGAATGCAAAAGTTACATAACAAATGTAATTTGTTACTTTTTTAGGGAGTAACACATATTGTAATGCACTACTTTTAAAAGGAACTTTCCCCAGCACTGGATATCTAGTGTTTTAGACAAACATTTTAAAAATATGAATATCTGTACAAGACCTGTTTTTGTATGAATCATGAATCATTGTATGATCATTGTGTATGAATAAAAGATGGTTCTTTCCCCACAGCTGACGAATCTGAATCTGGCCAATGGGCTCTTCAGCAGAGGAGGTCTCACGTTGGGTCCCGGGGTCCGGCACGGGCCTGTGAGAGCGGTGCATACAGACACGACCGCTGGGAACTCTGGGTAAGTGTTTGTGCACTCACACCCACAGACACTGTGATCAGTCTGGACTTTTGGGCCGTTTCTGTTGTGTTGCTCACATCTCAGTGAATTCAGGTATGGTGATTTGTTTCAGTACAGCCTTGTCTCACAATAGTGTCATTATTCAGCTCAGCTCCGCTCAGTGTTGTTTTAATTTAGTTGAGCAACAGTGTCAATGTTGCAAAGTTTATCAATTATAAAATTAGTTCAATTCCGCAAAAAACAGCTCTACAGAAGGCAGTAGTGTTATTAATACTATAATACATTATGAAAGGTAAGTTGCATGGGATTTAATCCACTACACTTCCCGAAACCTGCACTCTGTCTCTCATGTGTCCTCACTTCATTCATGCATTTAATGATCCTACTGCTGTCTGTTACTGCAGAGTTTCATCCAGTGTTCTTGATAAAATTGTCATCTTTTCAGGCTAATTATTTGTCTTATGTGTTATTGATTTATTATTGACACACTAGGTATTAGATTCTGATAATGTACCAAGGCCAAAATGGTGGTAACACTTAGCCGACCCTACAATGGTGTGACTGAAGGTTTGCTGCTCATTGGTTTTTTTTTTTGTTTGTTTTTTCAGTGCGCAAAGTAATTTTAATTTCAGCTAAACTTTTATCTGACTACATTTTATAACAACCGTAATTTTAGGTTCTGATGCAATTTGATTATTGATCGATTTCTAATAATTTGTTTAAATGATTTATTTCTATGCTTGATTATTATCTTGAATTTTATATTTCAGATTGTGGTCGTTTATTCAGATTTCAACGTCTTATAGGCTTTATGACTAATACTATGTAGTATTAGTTTAGTATTTAGTATCAGTCCATGCTTGAAAATCATTTGAATATTAGTTCTGTTAAAAAAAAAACATCTAATGGAGACTTGAGCTTACAAAGTGGAATTTGCATTAATTGAGATCCTAGACCTGTAGTTGGTGGATATCTGGGCGATAAGACCACTGTACCAGTCACTCTGAGACTTCTCAAATGATACCAAACCTGTATAGTAACTTATTGTTCATGTTAAACATGATATACGTTAGGGCTGCACGATAAATTGTGATAAATCTACAATATTCATGCGCACATCTTGTCAGTGAAGTATGGTTCTGTGATCAGTAGTAAATCTCCATCTGAGGGCCGGAGGGCGCTCTCGTGCAGTAACTCCAAATACACCCCGCAGAAGAAATCCAGGAAATCCCTATCTGCAGCTGAATAAACAGAAGATTCAACTGCTTTCATTGATGCAACTTAACTAATAAACACACGACTACGACAATATATATTATATACTTTTAATAAAGTATATAATAATGCAATGCCTTTATCTCTGCTTAGAATACTATGAAATATATTGCATGCCTTATTCTGTGAAGAAGCCACATCATCCCACTACCGCAAAGGAAAATCCCGTCCTGTCCCAATCCCAGAAGAATGACTTCTGTTCCCTCCCACTCCTGTGTTTTATTTTTTTGGCCGGAATCTGTCAGTTACAGTAAAAAAAAATAAAGTACAGATCACAGCATGCCCACTTTAGTTGAATAAAAATCCAAAATGTAGTTTTTTTTTTGTAATTTTATTGAACTGAAAGCCATCTTAAACAATGCACATTGTGCATTGCACACACATTAAATTCTATGTAAATTATCCATGCTAACACTCGTTTTCTATTTTAATTTTTTTTTTTTTCATTTAAAACAATACATATCAATCTCTAAAAAAATAATTTTCAAACACACATTCTCAAATTCAATTGCTAAAGATAACATGACCGTGACGGCAGAAAGCACATTTTGTTTGCTTTAATTATTTTACAGAAGCGCAACATTTTGTTGTTTTTCTGAGTGCACACAAATAAACGTAGGGTCTTTACGGATTCGAAAGATTTATAACTTTTATCTGTATGACCCAAAATTACGGTGTATTTTAAGAGCAAGTGAGAGCACCGGTGCCTCCATCTGTCCTGCTGTGAGCGCGCTGTTGTTCAGTTTCCACACACACTTCAATAGTGCACATTTCTGTAGGTTAACATTAGATTGAGCTGAAAATATATTTGAGGTCGATGAATGATAGGTGGGCTTTTGGACGTCCTGCGTCAGTGAACTATGGCTCTGTGTAGTAAATGCTGCTCCATCTGAAAGCACGTGATAGAGATTTACTACTGATTACAGAACCGGCTTTACTGACAAGATGCACATGACTATCGCATGCAATTTATCGTGCAAAATAATATACATTTTGAGAGAGAAGACAGCACCAGCTTTACTGAATTTAACCTGCTCTTTATGCCCTTTATATCCATAAAGCCCCGTTCACACTAAAGACGATAACTATAAAGATAATGATATTAGCGTCCACACTAGCGAACGATATCATCTGTTTACTCTGAGCGAATGCACGTCTGCCGCTTTAAATTCTCGAGCTCGTGATAGCAGGATGGATTCTGATTAGTTGTTCAAAGTGAATTAAAGCATTAACAATGATAAATTGAACAATTTGTGAGGGATTGAATCAAAGAATGTATATTTTATTGATTTGTGTTATTAAACAAAGAAAAAAAAACAGTCAAGTGATCAAAACAAAAGATAAACAGCTTTAGTGTAAAGTGCCCTGATAAAACCTTCCACAAAACTTCCATCCACACCAGTAGGTGTCAGTATAATGTCCAAGACCCCTGGGATGAAGAAGAACCAACTGAACATAAGAGTGAATTTTTAGTGCTTCATATGCTTCACATGCAAATCAACAGTGTAAGACAAAAAATGTTGTAGTTAGAAAAGGCCACTGTGTTTCTCCGGTATTCAGTCAATTGTCAGTCGATTTTCTTTTTTTGCTCCCAAAGATGCAAAAGACCCTCAGTTTAAAGTGCTCTTCTAAAAAATGAAAAAACATCATTCTAACAACTTTCTTCGGTGTGATCATCTTTGTAGGTTTTTATAGGTGCTTAGCTGATGTTGGCCAAATCTGTCGGGGGCGATAAAACTTACAGGCCAGTAACAGCCTCTGAAGAATCTTTTAAGAGAGCAGAGAGTCTAAAATTTGTAAACGTTATTTTTACAGAAGCGTTCCAAACTATCTCTGTGATCTATAGTGTTCTAGAGCGGCGTTGCTGAAATCCGTCCATTGTTTTGCTTGCCCTCTGTGTGAGAGCACATACGTGTTAAGCTTGGCAGAGAGTTTGATCCTGCGGTAGACCAAAATCATGGGGGTAAGAACAGAAGAGCGTCTCCCAGATTCCCCTCCGTGGCTCACAGCAGAATAAACGTCAGGCCTCGCGGTGGAAGGGTTATGTACACGCCGTTTCTCCTGTATTTTTACAGTGATATGCGAGTGACAATGTCTCAGACACTTTGGCCCTGATCTCCCCCCAATGTTTTTCCAGTCCAACCCTTCCTTATGTATGGAACTGTCAGGGAATTCCTGGAATGTCTGGCTCTTTCCCTTTTTAAAATGTTTTTATTTGCACAAAAGAAAGCGCTGCCGTTATATAGAATCCGTAAGAGTCGCCAGCGTGTGGTTTTATGGTGATATCTAAAGCAGACGGTCACTTTCACCAGCGTTCTCCTTCTGATGGCTGCGTTTGTTTTATCACTGCTCTGCTTCAGT
Source organism: Cyprinus carpio (assembly GCF_018340385.1). Classification (NCBI taxonomy): domain Eukaryota; kingdom Metazoa; phylum Chordata; class Actinopteri; order Cypriniformes; family Cyprinidae; genus Cyprinus; species Cyprinus carpio. Next base: position 23,226,888 of record NC_056613.1, read on the forward strand.
GTGTCAGGGCTCGTATTTAAGAGCAGAGCTCATCTCTAATATTAGGATTTTTTCCATTACATTGACTGTAAAGCGCTGGAGGGTGGAAAAGATGTTAGACAAGGATTCCTCTGTCCCGCTGCAGTCCTTTCCACTGAGATTAATTGCCAATCAATCATAATAGCATTGGGGAAGAATGGTTAGAAAATGCTGTTTTTTCCCCCAGAAGATTCCGCCCGACTGCCTTTTGTTTCATTTCTGGTCAAAACGTGGCATCCCATTTGTTAGGCATCTGGCTGGAACTTTCCGCGGGCTACTGTGTGCTACGCACCAAATTACACAAAAACCGAAGTGAATTCCTCTGCCGTTATCCTTCACCTCGTACTTGGCCTGCACATTGTGGAGAATCTCAAACGAACGCTTGTTTTAATAGTGCACCGTAATATCTCTTGATATACTGCTCAGCCCTTTCTTGCTGTCTTTAATGTTTGGGGGATTTTTTGAGCACCTCCTCCACATCCAAGATTTTGGGGCCAGTGGTCTGTGCCAAACATGCTGAAGCCGTTAAGTGCGCTGTTGTCGAAGCCAAGGGGTTAGGCGTAATGGCTTTCAAAGAGAAGCAGGGACCTTTGAAGTTGTGCTCGCCAGGAGCTGCCAGGTATGCTGGATCAGCACTTCCAAGCCTTTGTCCTCCTCACCAGCTTCTCCCTCACTGCACTGCAACGTTTAGTCTGATGCTAATGAAGAGTGGCCGAATCCTGCAGCTGAGCGCTTGAGCGTTGGCTTGTTATTTTTCACATTAGGTATGTGGCAGCGTTTGTCGTAAGCCTGAAATATTTGGGTGATTTTAGTTCCACTTGGACGACTGTTTCAACTGCCTCTCTTCTTGGCGTCGGTCGAGATTCATTTCCAGTGAGTTATTGCTACCACTTTGCAGATGATGATGATAATAATAGACGTGGTTTAGAATGGTAATGGAATGTCACAATTATTGAATATTTAGGTTTTGGATTGTGTCATAGGCTGGAAGAATGTGGATAGTGCTGAATCGACTCTCAGCTCCTCATCCCGACCGTAGTATTACTCGTAGGATTACTCCTGCTGACGGCCTTTACACTTTTCTGCAGAAGTTTATAGGATCAGAATCACTCGACTGAGTGTCAGGAGGTGACAGGTTCATGCGCTGACTTTAGTGATGATACAGTGGTTTTGCAAAGATGCTTTTTTGAAATGAATGCTTTATGATGGCAATAATAGAGTGCTGAAGGGATGGTGTGTTCTTGTAGGCCAAAACCTGGAAACAAGTTCTCATTTTGTCATTGAGTTTTTAGTTACATTTCTGAAATAAGGCCTTTGGTGAACACAAAATCAAGATATTTTCAAGATTTATTCTAAAACATAAAATACATCAGTAATACCCCCATTCCCCAAATTTTCTTCATACTCACTAGTCGCTTTCACAGCATTGTTGTTTATAATCATACTCCTGCAAACTATTCTAAATCAAACTTTCAGGAAATATTTGTTTTAAAATAAAGATTGGCATAGTTGTTGAAGTTTAATGGTTATGATGTTGAAGTCACGTGACCATGGTGTAGTTAATTTGTATCTTTGTTTAACTTTATTTTATTTAGGTTCAAATTTATAAAGGTTGTCTTTATTTGTTATTATCATGATGAACAATTTATGTAAGAATCATGAACTTTTGTTGCTCACAAAGCTTACTTTCTGCCAATGGAAAAACTTTGTCGAGGAAAGCAGGGAGATGCAAACTTGCGAGGGTTGACTTACAAAAACACATCATCACTGAAGTGCTCAATTCAGTGCTGTTATCTCCTGTGCAGTTCATCACATGCTACCATTAGTGTTCTGTTGTCCTCCTCCTGCCCACCTTTCCCTAGCGTGAGCCTGGATCTGGGAAATAATGATTTAAGGGATCCTGTATCCAGCTCCCTCCTCACATCTGGAGCCAGAGATATGTCCTCCTCAGACACTCCTGAGGGATTCTGTCCACTGACTCAGCATCTCTCAGCCTCACTCTCCTCCCTTACACTAGTCAAAACATAGAGACACTGTTCAATTTAGACTTGAATTTTGACATATAAGTGGTCATTGTGCAATAAAAACACACTGTATCATTTAGACCTAAAAACTTCCATGTTAGTCCAAAAACAGCCTTTTTTGAAAGCAGATTTCACTTCCTGATCTTTATTGCATTATAGAGATGAATACATCAGCATAAGGCTCTTTAGCTCCGCCCACTTGTGCCTTATTAGTAGGGATGCACCGGTTGACCCGTCATAATTCGGTACTGGCCAGTTTTTTCTTAAAATGCGCAATCAGCGATCATGTGATAGGGTTTTTGGCAAATGTTTCCGGAAGTGCGCCTGCATACGCAGACTACATTGTAATCATTTGTAACATGTCATTTGTGTGGAGGTATTTCGAAATCTGTGCAGAGGCCGTGAAGGTTGCAACTTGCAATGTCTACAAAGGACAAGTTAATCCAGAGGAACAACAGCGAAGACATTTGGCACAACAAACAGAGGAGCGAACAGCTGTCGGTGTACTGGCACACAAATAAGTTGTACGAGTGTGAAAAAACAAAAAAAAACAAAAGCTGAATTGCTTCTTTTTGTAAAGAAGAACTTGCATGCACTTTGGAAAAAACAGAAGTAAACATCAGTTTTGAATTGGATGATTATTTTTATTTGACCTTAAAATGACATCGACTTAATTTGAAAGCACCTGCTGTAGCATCTTTGTTTTACTCATTGCAACTAAACATTATTTGCTTTAACATTTTGGAATAATTTTATTTATAAAAGCCTACTTTGATTTTATTTAGTTTCACTGGTAAAGACCTTTTTTTAAAAATGAAAACAAATGCTGAATGCTGATTAAGTAACATCTTTGTTTGAACTGTTGAATGTGTGTGGATTGTGTTGTTTGGATTGAAGAACTATGCAGCTGTTGCCTTTAATTTCACATGGTTACAGTTAATGTTTTCATTTAAAGTCAGTTTTATGTAGTTTAACCCAATTTAAAAACAAAAGCTGAATGCTGATGTCAGTACCATCTACAGTATGTTTGTATTGAATGCACTTACTGTACAGATACTGCCGTTAATTTCATATGGTTACAGTTATTGGTTTCAATAGCCACTTTGGCCTGATAGATACCTAATAAATGTTTGTTTATGTATACTTTCATTCTTTCTTGTTTGTTGCTTTAATAATAATAATAATAAAAAAAATGGTATTGGAATTGGCCATTTTGCTTGTAAAAAATTGGAATCGGCAATGAAATATCATGATCGGTTCATCACTACTTATTTGCAGTGACCAATTCATAACCACAGAGAATATCTGGAGTCATTCAGTGCGATGTAAGAGATTGATTTTGCAAAGTTGACAGCTTTAGTGATATCACATAATTTTTACATAAGTACATAACTCACATTTATTACTATTTATAAAATAGGCATTATAAAATTGCCCTTAAAAAGGTACAAAATAATAATAATAATCAATTCCAGGCAAGATGTTCTATCCTAATGTCTAATCTGTAATCAGTGATAGTTTTAGCAAGGACTCGTTTACAGTCAGATGCTCTCTGAAGCCAAAATTGTTTCAAATCACATTATATTCAAGTCAAGTCACCATTATGTTAATAGCACTTTTTGCAATGCAGATTGTGTTTACTAAGCAGCTTTACGGTATTGTTTTTGTCACGTATTGCAATTGCAGGAAGCTTGAAGTTTTTCTCTACCTGTTTTATACAAGCTTCATTATGCAAATGTGAAAATAAAGTGAACCTGGGTGCTTGTCGCATTCATTCCAAAAAGTGTATTTTAAGTGACTAAAACTCAGCCGTGCATGCAGAGATGGAGTTGTGAACCTGAGTCGCTCTGATTATGTTCGTTTTGTTACCAAAGATATTATCTGAAGAAGTTTGGATTGCTTATGATTGTTATTAAAAAAAACTGCACTAACCAGAGTAAACCAGTCTGGACCAGCTTGGAAGTGCATGAAGATGTAAACTGGTCTTTCAGCAGGGATAACAGCAGGCTTTTATGCCACATGCAGGAGTTCTTGGAGTAGTACTGTAGTGTGTATAGCGTTGATATTAGAATACATAGAATACAGGAACCAGGGGCCATCATCATTTAGAGAGAGCTTGCATCTAAACCGACTAGCACCTCTGTAACGATTACCCCGACCAGCTCATATTTAATATTGTTATTCTTTCATATCCGTTAAAGCTGTGCATCATAATGGATTCGGCAGGATTCAGCCGTACATCGTAATTTCGAGGAATGTGAATAAACTGATCTTGATACCTTCAAGGAGTCACATGTACTGCTGAAGCAAAGGTTTCTTACAAACATGCCTAATTTAAGAGGTCCCTGGACTAAAAATAGTTGTAAGGGATACATTTATGCGCTCATTTCAGTAAAAGCTGTTCATTCACCTTAATTGGACCCAGATGGCTTGGGCTTCACAGGACTTTCCTCTGGTTGGCGAGTGAGAAATTCCACCCCGGGATAACAGTGTTGTGTTAATGAGTCAGCGCGGACGCCAAGGGCACGGCACACTGGAGCCGAGCTCAACTGCAGTCATGCATCATCAAAACAACATATAGCTCAATGCACTTATTGCGCTGTTCCCTGGAATGCCGCGTTATGGTGGGAATCACATTCTGTGGCTGTCCTTTTTTGCTTACGAGGCTCATTTATGTGTGACCTCATGCTGAAATGCAACAAAATTTCACTGCTAGCATTTATTATTAGTAGTAGTAGATGTTCTCAATAGATCTGAACGGCTTGCGCATGCAGTGAACAGTGCAGACCCCACGTCCTCCGCTTCCCCAGCGCCGTTAATCTGGCAGTTCTCTCTCATTGTTTGTGGAAAGCGTGTTTGCTCTACTGGTAAACATCTTCAGTACCTGCGGTTCTGTGATTAAACTGAGGCTGTGAGGCTGTTATTGAAGCGGATGATGAAATGCCAAAGGTCTGTTTCGAAGTTCACGTGGAGGTTTGTGCTCTAGATGTGGTGAGGTGGCGGTCTTTGAGCTTGTGTCATGGGTCACCAATTGTTTTTCCAACGCACAAACCGTTACGAGAAATGAGAATTGCATGGGTGGATGGTTCTTTTCACATGACTCTGTGATCCCAAGTGTCTTCGGCTTTGCTGTTCTCATGTAGCCTCTTGCACAAGAACTGCTTTTACTGGGTTTACGCAGTTTTTCCAGAATAATTCACTTCTGTATTTACATTCCCGTTGATTCCTTTAGCAGATGCTTTCATTCAAGGTGATTATGAATAAGGAATACAGCCACATAGATAATTCAAACTATTTGAAAAATTGATTAGAAACGTACAAAAGTATTTGAGTCTGATGATGTTTTTCTAATGCAAAACTGAAAAACTCTTTGGTGCTTGTGGGTCAAGCCAAAAATGTAACTACAGATGTCTAAACATAACAGATTATAATTTTTTGCTCACTAATCAGTTTTTTTTTGTTTTAAGACATTTGTTTGTGTTCTTTACATAATAAACACATTGGATGAAAACTTTTTTTTTATTAGCATAATATTAACAACAACCACAATAATCAAAAAAATATTCTTAGACAACAAGTTAAGAAATTTCTTAACTATTTTCTTTAGAACATTTTTTTTAAGAAGGAAATGGTAGTTTGTATGGTGTTTGATGCAAAGCTTGTGAACAATGTCACATAGCATTACATTTACATCAGGCAAGTCTTTTAGTGTCCACAGCACATTAGTAATGATGTCTTGATTATTTAATGTATGTTTAAATAAATCTGTCATGAAAACAAGTTATGTCAGCCACGGTGTAAATGATTATATTTCAACAATGACATGAAGCAGACACATAATTTTATAATTAGATTTAGAAGTGACTCTATCTAGATAGATGTAAATGTTTCTCTACTAGTGTCTATAATTATATCTATTACCTAAATCTAAACACAAGCCGAAAAGATAAGTAGGTGAAATGGTTCTCGACTAGTGTCTTGATGTTGTTGTTTGTCTTCAGTCTGAGGGCTGCGTGTGAAGCTGAGTCGGTGTGTGACGTTGATCAGAAGCCGCCGTCGGCTGCGGGAAACTACCAGCTTCAGTTCGCCATCCAGCAGCTGCAGCAGCAGAAGCTGCGATCCAGACAGCTGCTCGACCAGAGCCGCACACGTCACCAGGTAACACCGCAGTCACCACGCTTCATTACACCTCAACACACTGAGGACTTCTGTATTTTTAAGACCACACAGGCCTCGGTAATAAAACCGCACAGGCTAGTATATGTTTGTTTGACTTGTGCATGTTTTCATGTTTTCACTGACAGATACCACATGTGTACACTGTATTTTCTGGAAAATAAGTTCCACATGACCATACGTTACGCTGGGTTAAAGTTTGGAGTACTGAGAGAAAAAACAGACAAACTGCATCGGTGTTCGTCACATTTTATTATTACAGTCCCCCCGAAATAATGTAAAAACAATGAAATGAAACTTTCCAAACATTATAGTGAAAGTGTTATAAACATAATAAACGTGTATTTTAGTTCCCATCATTCTACAACAAATCCTTTATATTTGAAAGCATTCAGAATGGAATAGGAAGGGAAAAAATAAGTATAAAATAGTGCTGTCAAACGATTAATCGCATCCAAAATAAATGTGTTATATATATATATATATACATACACACACACACACAGTACAGGTCAAAAGTTTGGAAACATTACAATTTTTAATGTTTTTGAAAGAAGTTTCTTCTGCTCATCAAGCCTGCATTTATTTGATCAAAAATACAGAAAAAAAAAGTAATATTGTGATATATTATTACAATTTAAAATAATTTGTTTTTAAATGTATTATACTTTAAATTATCATTTATTTCTGTGATGCAAAGCTGAATTTTTAGGATCATTATCACATGATCCTTTAGAAATCATTCTAATATAATGATTCATTATCAAAGTTGGAAACAGTTCTGCTGCTTAATAATTTTTTCAGAACATGTGATACTTTTTTAGGATACTTTTGATGAATAAAAAAAAAAAAAAAAAGAAAGCTATGTTTTTTTAAAATATAAATATTTTGTAATAACAATATACACTACTGGTCAGTAATTTGGGGTCAGTAATTTTTTTCTTTCTTTTTTTAAATAAACCTCAATACTTTTATTCAGCAAGGATGTGTTAAATTGATAAAAAGTGATAGTAAAGAAAAATATATTATTAGAATATATATTTATTAGACATGTTTTTTTATTTTGAATAAATGCAGTTCTTTTTAACCTTTTTATTCATCAAATATATTAGACAGCAGAACTGTTTCCAACACTCATAATAAATCAGAATATTAGAATGATTTCTAAATGATCATGTGATAGATCTGGATGTTACATGTGACACTGAAGGCTGGAGTAATGATGCCTGAAAATTCAGCTTTGGCATCACAGGAATAAATTATTTTTTTTAAAGTATATTCAAATAGAAAACTATTATTTTAAGTTGTAAAAATATTTCACAATATTTACTGTTTTTTCTGTATTTTTGATCAAATAAATGCAGGCTTGATGAGCAGAAGAAACTTCTTTCAAAAACATTAAAAATAGTAATGTTTCCAAACTTTTGGTCTGTACTGTATATATATATATATAGTACATGCATTTTTTAACACTCACTTTGGTGTTTTGCCTCCCTATCCCATTTGAAGCTAGTGTCCCGCATCGCAATGCAATGATTAATTTAAACACCCCTAGCGCTTGTTGTGTGTGTTTGGGTGTTTAATGTCATTTGCAATGTAAAAGTTGCTTTGGAATATGAGCAAAGCATGTTCTGATGATAAAAAGTGACTTAATGCGAATAATACAAGTGAGCCGAGAACCTTGCAAAAGCAATGTTTTAAAAACATCACAGAAAACCAAATGTGTGTGTTTGCAAAGCATCAAAACTCACATGCATTAATAAACGTGAGACCGCTGACCTTCATGTTTAACCTAACTGTGCGATATGCTAGTGTACACCTAAAATTGACTTTCATTTGAAGGTTAAAGGAGCCAGAATATTGGATGACTCTTATGACTCTCATTATAATGTTCCAGTTCCTCCAGTGGAGTGTAGTGTGTATGAAACGTGATCTTCTTGTGTTTCGCTCTCAGCTGTGCATGTCTCACATCAGATCCTGTAAACATCGCGTCTTGAGCGCCGCCCGCTAACATGACTGCATGCACGTTTATATTAGTGTCGCAATTCAGCTATACTGATGTTACTGTTCCACGCTGACGCTCGTCGCTAATTAATGCATTGGAGACGAGTCGGGGGGGGTCATCTGTGTGTATGTTTGCTCTGTGGTGTGAGTCAGCGCTGTATCAGTGGATCCTCCCTAAACCTCCCCATGAAGCACTGCTCTTCTTCTTCTGAGACTCGACCAAGCACACATTCATTACTACAGACACATACAAACATGTTTTCATCTAGAGGGTACAGTTCATCCATTAACACTGATCTCACAACACAAATAAATGACAGGTCGCAGTCTCCATGATTACCGTTCAGATGTTTGAAAGAAGTCAATGCTCTATTAATAATTTTTTTTAAACGAAACACCTCTACATCAAAAAAATTCCAACATATAAAACCTTCTAAAAATAATACCTTTTAAAAATAACTTTTTCAAAATCATCTGGAATCCTGAAATATAAAATGTATCAGTTTCCTCAAAAATAGTCAGCAGCACAACTGTTTTCAACATTGATGATAATCAGAATGTTTCTTGAGCAGCAAATCATTCATATTAGAAGGATTTCTGAAGATCATGTGACCCTGAAGACTGGAGTAGTGATGCTGAAAATACAGCTGTGGTCATCACAGAAATAATTACAGTTCAAATAGAGATTCACACACAAAATCATCTGTTTTAAACTGCAATAAATGTCCACCCTGTTTTTTTTACTGTATTTTGATCAGATAATATGCAACCTTGAGCAGAAAGAGACTTATTTAAGCTTGACTCCAAACATTTGTCCACTAGTGTATTTTTTTTAAAATGTAGTTATATTAAGCATGATTCTAATTTGCCGGTAGGTAAAATTAATACACAGAAAAGCTAATAATTTTAAATGCCAGAACAAAGATCTAGTTTGATGACGTCTCCTTTTTTTTGCCAGCGTTGGTGTGGGTCATCATGTATTTAGATCGTTTTGATCTCTTGTTTACACCCGCAAATCTTATCTGTCTGGAAGAGCGTTTTAACACACATCACCCCGGTTGCCTCTGTTTGCTGAGTTGCTTTGCTGAGGTAATGTGTTCATAGACATTAAATGGGTGAGAGCAGAGATGGAAAGCGTTGTGATTGCGGGTGCTGGTAGCAGACTCCACCCCACGCGATCCTCTGTTGTTTGGGCCCGTGGCCCACCTTCGACAGTATTAGAAAGGTCCCTAGTACTGGCCACAACTCAGGAACCAGCAGCCGGTGAGTGCCCAGTTCCTACCATTCAATCAACCGACAGATCAGTAGGCGCTCACAACTCCCTCACGCCAGCGAGACGGAAAGGAATGCTTTCTCGTCCCCATTCGAATCAAGAAACGGTAGACATTATAATCGCGATTGTCAGTATGGAAAATATTTACCGAGTCCAAGCTTCCTCCTCGCTCAGATGAAACTTGTCTAACACAAGAATGAAATGGAAGATGCCCCGTGTTTTTTTGGTATGTCCAATTATAAAGTCTTTACGTGGCTGTTATGATTGAACCGTGGGCCGTGTGCTTTCTTCCAGTGTGAGTTGAAGATGACGTGGCTTTTGGAGGCTGTTTGTTCTTGACCTCGATTGCCTCGAAGGAAAAACCGCTGTTTTGTACTAAAGGCTGAGATAAGTCGTTGCTTCCCAGGACCATTCAACACACTTCGTTTTTTCTCTTCGCTGGAAGATCTCACTGAATCCTAAATAGACAAACCCCCGTTTTAGCACGATTCAGCGTTAAAACAAACGTTTACAATAAGTAAACATAAAAGAAAACGGATATATATATATAAAAAAAAAAAAAGGGGGTTTTGGGGGGTGAAGCTATTTCGAGGTACAGCTAAGTATATCAATAGTGCATATTTAATAGGGAAAGTTTGACAAAAAAAAAAATGCTTGAAAATTCGTCCAGGGAAGGATAGGATGCGTTTGTTTCTTCTTCCATCAGGTTTTTGTAGAAATGTAGGCATTGCAGCGCAGCAGTGTCTCATCAATGGATGCTCTGCAGTGAATGGGGGCCGTCCAGATAAGAGTCCAAACAGCTGAGAACAACCTCACAAGAAGCCACAAGTACTCCACAACACGCCAGTCCAGCAGTCCTAATTGTCTCAAATCCCCCCATTAACGTAAACACAAATCATCATGACAGACAAATCACCTGTTTGTTTTTTCCTGGACGACAATCAGCTATTATAATGCTTCCTCCAGTGAAAAAGTGATTTCTGGTCTGCATCATGGAGAGAACATCTGCACAAATCAAGCACCGTTTACAAGACAACCGCTGCCGAACAGAGTGGCTGTATTTGATGTGAAACACAGATATGCACTTTGCACTGGATGTGAAGTGTTTCTATATTGATTGGAACGGAACAGAAGTGTTTATTAATGACGGTATTTGGCTATTATAGCCAAACATGTTTAGGTTTAAAGCATCTTAGCTTGTGATTCATTTTTTACAAACACCAGCGTTTGTCTTCGTCCAGAGGTTACGTGAGTGGACCTGCGGAGTGGCTGTGATTACGTGTGATATTGTGATGTTTTTTATCAGCTGTTTGGACTCTCTCATTCTGACGCCCCCATTCACTGCAGAGCAATCATTGCTGAGACACGAACGCATGTACATTTCTACAATAAGAACTTTAGCAATTTAGTTTTGGATGAACTATTCCAAAACGTAGTTTTTCAACTTTAACATCAAGTCTCGCACGACCCCCATCTTGCCAATTTATACGCACAAGCATTTAATTTTCAGTAGACTTCAGGAACTCACTGTCTGAATGAACTGTCACTCTCATCTCTCCTCTTTGTGTCTCAGGCCATTCTGTCGGCACACAGCCTCACAGCTGCTGCTTCAGCACGACCCCATCAGCTCCCAGCAGCCCCCTGACCCAGCGCAGTTCGTGACTGCACCTTTCACCCAGACAGGCCTCAGCTCCGCACCCCAAACCTGCCTCCCAGCAGCAGCGGCTTGAGAGAATGAGGCCGGTGTCGCCAAGACCACCGGCTTGCCACACTCTCCACAGAAGTAAGATTCAGTGTGTATTGCATACTGCAGTCTGTTTGACTTTCTGAAGCTGGGTGGGCATCATTAGCTTGAGTGTAAGTGTGGACTGGAAGTTCCTGATATGTTTCAGTACTGGCTTTATATAGAGAGGATCCATCCTCGAATATAAAATATCAATGCCAATTACTAATTTTTATTATGAAAATGTATGCATAAAAATACACAGACATCGTTACTCAAAACAAGTTATGACAGGGATATGGTTTTGTAGTTATTTCTAATAAAGGCAAATTTATTATTTTAGGTTTTGATGGGTTAAATTAGAAGTTGGTTTAAGGTTGATCATTTTGTAATTGTTAAAAATTCATTAAAAAACTGACAAATTTGCAGTTTGTCTTTTAAATATATATAAAAAACCTTTGCTATTATTATTGCCATTATATGCCGATATTAGTATTAGTTAGTTCGTAGTATCTAGTTAGTGTGCTGCTTTCGTTCCGCTGCTGTTTGAATTTCAAGACAAAATAAAAACTATTCAGGAGCGGTTTAGTGTTCAGAAATTAACAAAAGCACAAATGTAGTATGTTTCCAGAGTGACGCTATTGCATGAGTGTCAGTTCTCAGGCTGAGGTTTGCATTAGGGTTTGGGTGGTCGAGAACACATCGAGACTGTTCATGCCCATTTGCATTGAGTGTAGGCAGCCCACACGCACAACACTGCACTACCATACGCCGCCCAGCCTCTGTCTATTAAGTAACCAGCGTGAGGTGCGCTTGGGCAAAAAACGTGTTTATGCATGCGTGAACCTGATTTTTGTTTTGATATTTTTCAGACAGATGGTAGGAGTGAGCCTGCTCGGACACAACCGCTCTTATTGCCCTACGCTGCCTTGCCATTTTGAACCCCAATTGCACTTATTATTAAAGTGATTAGAGTTTAAAATATATGTGATGGAGCAATGGAATGAAAACCTGAAAAATGACTCTCTCAGATTATGCTCTGGACATTTAAATATAGCTCCATGAGACTTCGACAGAAAAAAAATAAATAATTAATTAATTATAAAAAATTTAACTAGCTCCCATCAGAAACAAAATTAGGCAGCCAAAATTTTATTTTTTTTAGGTACCACAGAATAAATGTGTTTTATTTGATTTATTCATTTTAACACTTTAACATTTCAGTCACACCACTATCGTGTTTATGTCTCATCTTTTCTTGAATTTATCAGTTTTTTAATCCATCTTGTAGATGTCCTGAGAACCAAGGTTCACTTAAAGTGGGAACTAAACGTCTTTTCCGCAAAACATTCAGGAAGAAAGGCATTACATGCAAATTTTTAAATCTTAAACTGTACATTTATATAGTCGCCACAGCAAAAACTTCACTTGTAAATTAATATTTTTGGTCGCAAATGAGAGTGTTTTAGTCACAGCCTGCTGCTCCGTAGCTGAAAGACAGAAATTAAGTTTGTTAGGTTTTAAATTGTAAAGTTAAAGATGTGTTGTTCAGAATGAAGGCAAGCTTTGTGGTTGTTAAACATTATGTTGTTAATGTGATGATCCACACCAGCGGTTATGTTCTGTTGGACGTCATACATCCACTCAAAACCACAACCAGACCAGATTGTTAAAATGATTGAAGAGTGAAGTTTCTAAGCTCCAGCATTATTTATTTTGGAGATGCCGCTAGTTTGATATTTCGAAGCTAATTCAATGAGACTTCTAGGAGTAAGCTTGACCAATTGTAAATACATATAAGGGAAAATAAGGCAGAATAGAATTGAGTTTTTATTAAGTAGATACAAAGATCAGATGTTTAATCAGTAATCTTATGTTGTGTAATCTATTTATGAGCAATGACTCATAAGTCGTGAGTTTTAAGATCTTTCATTTTAAATGAATCCACAGATTGACAGAAATTAATCCAACTTAGCAACCGCTTTAACACATATCAGTTGAGCATCTCAGTTGAAACTCAAGGAGTCAGTGAGTGGCAAGTGAATATCATTATTAAAATACATACTGATTTTCTGAGGGAACCCAATCATTTTAACACACACATTTCAAATCAAATAAACAAGTTTGATGATTCAGTGTATTATCAGTTGATGACTAGGTCAACACAAACATGATAATATATAGGATATAAAAGCATGAACAATCAAAAAATGAGAAACACTGCAACTTAAGTGGATGGTGACTCAAAAAATGACACAAACTTTCCCTTTTACTTTTGTCGTATGGAAAAGAGAACTCGGACACTAACGGTGAGGACAACTTCTTCATCTTTGTAACTTATATTAAAGGTCTTTGCTATGGAAAGAGTGCTCTGTGTCCAGAGAGGATGGTTGTGAGATACAGCTGAGCAGGACTGTGTGAGGATCAGGAAGATTTTATCACTCTTCTCAGGATATACAGAGAGAGAGCGCCCTGAGTAAATGACACCGCTTGGCAGATGAGGGAGAGGCAGGAAATGGAGGTAATTCCTGAACCGCAGAATTAAGAGAGAGCCATTAGAGAGCTATCAGAGACGGCTGGAGACAGAGGAGGGTTATGCAGAGTTAAAGCAGTGTTTGCTCGCGGCCCGTGCCGTGTTTACTCTCTCCGTGTGGAATTCCTGAGCCCCTATACTCAGCTGGCACATTCATGTGGTGTACTGGCATGACATGGGAAAGTGTGGAAGACAGAAGCCCAATAGCTCACGGGATGGAAACCATAACTCCTTCCGGACGAAAACTAAGGTTGTGATGGATCATCAGTTAGCTTCCTGAATATTGCTACAATGACCTTGGTCTAACTTAGATTTTGCCTTATACAACATTGGGAGGCCCTTTCCCTACAAACCACAACTGCCTTCCCAGCTCTTGTTCTCACCCAGACTGGACTATTGCACCCACTTATATCTCTCTGGGCCTGCATGTACTATCAAGCCTCTAGCTGATCCAAATGTGGCAGGCGAGGTTGTCAATGAGCGAAAATACAGCCATATGGCTCCTCATCAGGTTACTGGCCTGGTGGCGCTTCGCATCAATTCAGTGCAGTGCTTGCTAGAACGACCAGCGCAGCCAACACCTAACTCACCTATGTTCAATCTTGCCTTGCCCTCAAGAGAGAGAGAGGGTTTTGCGGCTCTGCAATCAGATGCTTGCTGTGTTGCCATCCCAAAGAAGGTTCAAAATCCTCTCACTGGACTTTTCTGGACTGCTCCAGCTGTGGAATGACCTCGATCTCAATTGAGCAACTGAGTCTTCTCATTTTCAAAAAACATCTAAGACTCATCTTTTTCACCTAACGACTCTATATAATACCAATACTCATATTTCCAAAAAAAAAAAAAACCACAACTCTTTGTCTATTACTGAACATTAACTTCAGACTGTCCTTATATCTGGTTGTTGTTTTCGTTAGTCTGATTGTTCTGTTCTCATTGTGGCACTGGATGCGTCTGCTAAATGATTAAATATGTAAAAATATGTAACACTGATCTGTAAAGAGTGGAAAGCGGAGGATAAGAACAATTGAAGAAATGGTAAAATCAGGAGGAGTTTGACTGGGGGAAGCTCTCTATAGTTACCAGTGTTATTTGTATCACTGATATACTATAATGTTTTATTAATAGATTTAAGTTAAATTTTATTTAGAATTTTGTGTTTTGTGTGTTTTGTATATATATATATATATATATATATATATATAAAGTAGTTTGGTGCCGACCGTTTCTGCCACTGAATAAAAATAAAAAAAGTAGTAGCTTTGTCTCTAATTATGACTTTCTTTTCTCAAATTGTAGTCTCTCTCCACAATTGAGGAAAAAAAAATCAAGTGATATAGAGTGAGAATGCTCATCATTGTGTATGAAGAAAGTCAGGATTGTGAAAAGTCAGGTATTAGATATATATTTGGAGTGCGAGAAAAATCTGGTGTGAGATATAAACTCACAATTGAGAAAAAGTCAGGGTGTAAGGCTCACAATTCAGAGTGAGATATAAGCGCCAGTGAAAGTCAAGTGAGATATAACTCACAGTGCGAAAAAAGTCAAGTCTGAAAAAGTCGAACTGTGGTCTCGCTCTGATTGTTATAATCCCTACAATTGCGAAAAGTCAGGCTTGTGAGATATAAGCTCACGGTGCAGTCCATTGTGTGTGTGTGCAGATA
>NC_056613.1:23242513-23332007 GCF_018340385.1 Cyprinus carpio
TTCACAATTGCGAGAAAAAAGTCGAATACCGCGAAAAAAGTACAGACTTGTGAGATTATAAACACAATTGCCATGAAAAAAGTCAGAATTACGAGAAAAAGTCAAGAATTGTGAGATATAAATTCACAATTGCGAGAAAAAAGTCACAATTGCGAGAAAAATCTGAATTGTGAGATGTAAACTCACAGTTCGAGAAAAAAGTCACCAATGCGAGAAAACAAAGTCAGAATTGTTAGATATAAACTCACCAATGTGAGGAGAAAATTCAGACTGTGAGAGAATAAAGTCCAAATTGTGATCTATAAAACACTAACAATTGCGAGAAAAAAGGTCAGAATTACCGAGAAAAATCAGAATTGTGAGATAAAAACTCACAATGCGAGAAAAAAGTCAGCATTGCAGAATTATTCTGTGTTGGAAGCAATTCAGACTTTTTCTCTTGCATTGTTGAGAATAACGTCTGAAATGTGAGATATAAACGTTCAATTGCAAGAAAAAAGTCAGAATTGTGAGATATAAACTAAAAATTACAAGAAAAAAGTCAGAATTGTGAGAGAAGCGCACAATGGCGGAAAAAAAGTCAGAATTGCGAGAAAAAATCCAAATTGTGAGATATAAACCTCAAAATTGGCTAGAACAAAAGTCAGAAATGCGAGAAAACAAAGTCAGACCACTGTGGAATAAACTCACCAATGTGAAGAAAAAAGTCAGAATGTGAGAGAAAAAGTCAGAATTGTGAAGATGTAACACTCCAAGTGCGAGAAAAAAGGTCAGAATTACCGACAAAAGTCAGACTACGAGAAAAAAAGTCAGACTGTGAGATTAAACTCACAATTGCGAGAGAAAAAGTCAGAATACGATAAAAAAGTCGAATTGTGAGATATAAGTCACAATTGCGAGAAAAAGAGTCGAGCATTGTGAGATATAAACTCACCATTGCGAGAAAAAAAGTCAGAATTGCGGAAAAATCAGATTTGTGGAGAGTTTAACTCACAATTGCGAGGAAAAAGTCACAATGCGGAGAAAAAAGTCCAGAATTGTGAGATATAAAACTCACAATTGGTGAGAAAAAAAAGTCAGAATTGAGAAAAATCAACATTGTGAGATGTAAACTCACAATTGCGAGTAAAAAGGTCAGAATTACGAGCGAGAAAAAGTCAGAATTAAAAAGTCAAAAAAGTCAGAATTGTGAGATATAAACTCACAATTGCGAGAAAAAAGTCAGAATTGCGAAAAAAATCAGAATTGAGATATAAACTCACAATTGCAAGAAAAAAGTCAGAATTACGAGAAAAAAGTCAGAATTGTGAGATATAAACTCACAATTACGAGAAAAAAGTCAGAATTGCGAGAAAATCAGAATGTGAGATGTAAACTCACAATTTGCGAGAAAAAAGTTTACGAGAAAAAAGTCAGAACAGAATAGCCAGAAAAAAGTCAGAATTGTGAGATATAAACTCACAATTGCGAGAAAAAAAGTCAGAATTGCGAGAAAAATCAGAATTGTGAGATGTAAACTCACAATTGTGAGAAAAAAGTCAGAATTGAGAGAAAAATCAGAATTGTGAGATGTAAACTCACAATTGCGAGAAAAAAGTCAGAATTACGAGAAAAAAGTCAGAATTGTGAGAAAAATTCAGATTTGTGAGATTAAACTCCACAATTGCGAGAAAAAAAAGTCAGAATTACGAGAAAAAAGTCAGATTGTGAGAAAAATCAGAATGGTGAGATGTAAACTCACAAGAGCGAGAAAAAAGGTCAGAATTACTAGAAAAAAGTATATAGAATTGTGAGATATAAACTCACAATTGTGAGAAAAAACTCAGAATTGAGAGAAAAAATTGTCATCAGTGAGAGTGTAAACTCAAAATTGCGAGGAAAAAGTTGGCATTACCGAGAAAAAAGTCAGAATTACAGAGAAATGAAGTCAGAATTGTGGAGTATTAACCTCCACAATTGCGAGAAAAAAACCATCAGAATGTGCGGGAAAAATCAGAATGCAGTGTGTAAAAGCTCCACAATTGCATAACCAGAAAAGTCCAGAGTGAGAACTATTGGCTGCTTCAGTATGGGGAGAAAACTTGTTCAACTTATTCCCTGTCCCTAGTTTTGCACTTCTTGTTGCTAAAGTAAGCCAATGTGAAGTCTTGAATTTGTGATGCATAAAAAATGGAATAAAACTAATTCATAAAATGTTTGTCTGCTGTTTAGCCTAAAGGAATATGACATGCCTTTTCCCTACGCACAACATCTTCAAAATGTATCAGTTTTATTTCATCGAGTAAAAACATCTGTATTTAAAATGCTATTACTCTCGAGTATTTAATTGAAGCAGAGTTAAAGGAATATGATGTAGACTGAAAAAAGTTCGTGAAGCCGGCAGATGAAAGAAAAAGATAAAACAGGGCGAATGCTGAACAGAGAGGGAAGACCGGAGATGATTGTTAACAGAATTAGGGCCGTATGCTTTGGTTTTCACAGGACTGCACACTGTGTTCCCTGATTACCCACACACTTCAGTAGGTGTGTTGTGTGTGTGTGGTGTGTCTGTGTTGTGTGTGTGTGTGCAACTGTAAAGCTTGCTTGTGTCATTTGTGTTGTTTTTTAAGACTTAAAGGAATCACTCATTATTTGTTTTTTATGATTTTTTTATTTTTGTGTTGGAAGTCACAAAAGTAAAACAAAAATTTAAAAAAATCATTCATATAATGGCAGTTAATTCATCGAGCTTTAAGAAAGAATGTAAACATCTCATAAAATAATCTTTTGTAACTCTAGCTGTTAATAGATCCCCTCGTGTGTTGAAGGCAAAACGACTGACTCACACTCTGTGTCGTGAGGTGAATATCTCGTGTTCTGGTTTTTGACAACTGACTTAGAGAGTATGATGTCCTGGCTTCCAAGGCTTCTTTTGAATAAATTATAACAAATAATAATCGTTTTTGGAAATGGTCAAATAAACCATCTACTCCACTTTCCCACATCGTAGCTAAAACTGCAGATGTGAGGTCCCCTGAAACGGCTAATAGATATGAATGAGCTACTGTCTGATGCTGTAGATGAGTCACATGCTCTTTATTTAGCAATCAGTAACAAAACTATAGTTTTATCATAAAAACCAGTCATATTCAAACCATGTCATGATGCTTATAGAACCTGGAAAGACTATAAATTGAGTTGTAATTGCACTGTAAAAAAAATATATAGGATTATTTGAGGATTATAATGCAACAAAAATTCTTAAAGTACATTTTACAAGAAAATAATATTCAGTCTACATTCAGAATTTTGAATTTTAATTCACATGTTACTAGACTGTCCTAATTTCTTTTCCAGAGTTATTTTTTTATTTTTTTATTGGCTTATTATAGCCATTTAATACAATTGTAAATTTTTTTTTTTTTGCTATTTACAAAATGATAAAAAGTCCAAGACTTAGGAATTTGTTAAATCTCGTCAACCCATGTATAATTTTCTTTCTTCTTTTAGAAATGTAAAATTAAAAAAAAAAAAAAAAAAAAATATATAGTATAGTATATATATATATATATATATATATATATCATATAGTGATTGAGTAAGTTTAGATCCTTGCTTTTTCTTTCACTCTTTTAAGAAAAAAGTCTGATCTACTATTTTTCACAGAACCATAACATAATAATAATGTTATCAACATTTTACAGCAGAGGCCCATATGATATATGTGTTATTAAATGTCTTCTGAATATTATTAGTGATTACATCTTAAAATTTCAGTCCTATACCCACACAAGACTTCTCAATACAGTATGACTTCAGTGAAAAGTCTGGATGTAGAATCAATCTACTTCACTCACTAGTCGATTTTACAAATAATTAAAAAGAAACGGCAAGTTCAGTGTGTAGTGCATGAGTCATATGGGCTATTATGGTCCACTTATGGTGCTTTTGGTGCTATCTCCCTTCCAAGAGCACAGACATGCTGCTTAAGATCTTCTTTTGTGTTTCACAAGAAGAAGAAGGCTTTCTATCAAGGTCGATATGGATTTGGCAGAATCTAGAGTTTACACACCCTGCCACCAACACTAATGCCCTAAACTCCAGTCGCCAATAAAGCACTGAAGTGTCCTTTCCTGTGCAGAGAGGTCTGACGTGTCCTTTAGAGCATTTCTATCTGTGCTGCTGGCCTGGGCTCCACCAAACAAAAGAAAAAACTTGTGGTCCCTACAAGGCAGGGCAGCACTTGGCACCCTCATTAAGTGCCGCTAATGCGGCTCTGGCGAGCTCCCGTCCTGCTTCTGGAGGCTTAATACCAACTGAGCTTTATTTATTGTTCCCAAAAAATGCTTAGCGGATTTAACGTGCAAAGTTACAGGCATGTCGGGCCCTTTGTTCTTCTGCCTCAGAATAATTGCACTGGCTCTCAGTGGCCAAGCCTTCTGTGAGAGAGGTCACATTATTCTGCTTGTTAATTGTCAGGGAGCGGCGTGATGATAGGAGGTCATTAGGGTCTATTGAACTCACGGCGCTTAGGACTCAAAAGCTAAAGAAGCAGCAGGATGATGGCATTCCTTTGCAGCACCGGCTGATATAATCCACCGTCTGATGTCATGCACTATGCTTAAATTCACCTGTCTAGTTCATTTAATCTGCTGTAGATTGGTGTAGTAGATATTGTACGTGCAGTGGGTTGTTTTTTTATGTGTCGTTTACAAAGATGTGTTCGTCGAACATGCACATGGCTCTCAGGCACATGTTTTTATTTTTCACCTTCTACGCTACCTTTAAATGCTAGTTTAACTGTTTTTGATTCCAGTAAAAGGCTCTTTTAGTGTAATTGTAGAACCGTCCAGCTTCAGCTGCTGCTTCTCCGTGTCTTTCTTCTGTCAAATCTTGACTGACCATCATTGTCAAACTTGAAGGACACTTTCTTTCTGGGTCTGCGCAAAACAAATGTTTGTGAAGAATGTTGGTACCAAGCCATTTTGGTGACCGTAGACTTTGTAGAGAGAGACTGAGATGATGAGGAAATGAACTATCACTGTAGTCAGGAGGAGTGAGGTGTGATGTGATGCTAATGAAATGTGTGCGGTCCACAGGAAAGCATTATCTGAGCCTCCGGCCGGTCAGAGCAGCAGCAGTGGACAGCATGTGGTGTATGAGACTGTGTGCGCAAAGACAGGTGAGGAAACACCACACACACACACACATCACTTCCTGTGATTGACCGTGTTGTGTTACTGACTGGCAAGGTCAGTATTTGTGTGTTCAGGTTGATCTTCAGACTCGTTGTAGGTTGATGCTGGTATTTTAAGTGAGGAACCTTGGCAGCGGGACATAGTGACCATTCCAGGGTTTGGTTTTGATGCGTGAGCTGCTTTTTCTGTCTGGTGCTGCGTGAGTAGACCTGTGTGAACATGAGCCACTCACAGCTGCTGTGACTACTGTAAATGCTGACCCGCACAGCGCCATGACTGGGCATTATGAGCTTCCGTCATACACCATACATTATTAATGCACAGGTGAGATTTGGTGCATAGAAGCTTTTTGCTTCATTATGCTTGATTTCAGGATTTATTGGCCCGGTTGTGAATTATTAAGCTTAAACACACATTCTTGAGTTGTACTGTAGTATCTTTTCTGAAGAGCCTTCTGCTCACCATGGCTGCATTTATTTCAGCAGAAATACAGGTAAAAACAGTGGTATTGTATTGAATGAAAGCTAATTTCTGTGGTTCCGCCACTGAATAAAAATTTCAAGATAATAAACTTGCAAATGTGACTATTTTCAATTATGGAGTTTGATCTCTCGCAATTCTGACTCCTTTTCTCAGAATTGTGAGATATAAGCCCGGAATTGCGAATTATAAAGTCTAATTCTGAGGGAGAAAGACTATTTTCTTATGATTGTGAGTTTGTATGTCACAGTTCTGACTTTATAACTCGCAATTCTGATTTAAAAAAAAAGTTAGAATTGTGAGATAAAAAGTCAGTTGCCTTTTTTTTTTTTCAGTTGGTGGAAACAGGTTCTATAGTTTTCTATTTTTAATATATTGAAAAATGTAATTTTATTTCTGTGATGTGCAGCTGTATTTTCAGCATCATTACTCCAGTCTTCAGTGTCACATGATCTTCAGAATCATTCTAATATGCTGATTTGCTGCTCAAGAAATATTTCTGATTATTATCAGTGTTGAAAACATTTGTGCTGCCACAATATTTTGTGTGATACATTTTATTTTTCAGGATTCACAGATGAATTGAAAGTTCAAAGGAACAGCATTTATTTGAAATAAAAATCATTATAAATTTCACTTTTTGATCAATTTAATGTGTCCCTCCTGTTGAATACAGTATTATTTTATTGGGCTACTTTAAATGAATTGAACCTGAGAGCAGCAAAGAAGCGTGAAGTAACTTGAAACTTGAGTAGGAGTCTTTTATCAGATGATACTATTCAAAGCGCTGTTAAACAGACGTCCTCTGTCCATCAGTAACTGCAGGGAAGCGCGTGTGAAAGAGCAGTGGACTGAAGCCGCTGTTGTTTTAGCTGGATGAGAGCGCTGGGGCTCTGATGGACTCTCTGACAGGGAGTTAAGCGCTGATCCATACGGCTGCATTCTCTGAGATCAGCCGTCGATACGCATCAAGCCCTCACCTCCTCTCATCCCTTCGCTCAGATCAGAGACGCCTCGATATTTAGGCCGTAAACAGCCCTCTATTGTTCCATGTTTTTTCACACAGATTCCTGCCAAGCGCTTTGGGCTGGATATTCACTCTTCATTTTCAACCTCTCGGCTCAATACTGGGCTCAGACATCTGAAGAAGTGTGTTGTTTTGAGATCAGTCAGCAATCACATTAACACACAAAATCAAAACACAAAAAAACAAAAAAAAAAAAGTTAAAACAATAATGTAACAAAATAAGTCTTTACTATCATTTTTTATCAATTTAACATTCTTTGCTGAATGAAAATATTAATTTATTTAAAAAAAAAAAAAAAACAACATACTGACCCCAAACTTTTGAACGATGTTGTTACGAAAGATTTCTAATTTGTATATATGCCTTTCTTTTTAACTTTTTGTTAATCAATAAAAATTGATAAAAAATTTCGCAACATTGATAGATAATCAGAAATGTTTCTTGAGCAGCAAATCATCATATTAATAATGATTTCTGAAGATCATGTGACAACTGAAGACTGGAGTAATGATGCTGAAAATACAGAAATAAATTACAGTTTATGATATAATCACATAGAAAACAGCTGTTTTTTAGATTGTAATAAGATTTCACAATATTACTGCTTTTGCTGTATTTTTCAATGGAGCCTCTGTAAGTGTAAGACACACACACAAAAAAAAAAAACTTTAAAAATCTTAAAACATTTGATCAATATACATACATACATACATTTATACACAGTCACACACACACACACAAATATATATATACTGTTATATATAGAGCCCAGCCATTCTACAGAATTTGGTCTAAAATCTAGAGTTGAAAACGCCTTGAAAAAATTTAGTCTTTTTCCACAAAAAATTTTGTTTTATGTTATGCAAATTGTATAATATCCAAGGTACACATTTCTAGTAATTGTGCAGTTAATTCTCATATTGCATTTTCAGAAAATTTTGGAATATTTGTCCTCTCCCCAAATATTGCACTACCGAAACACAGTAATAATAATTTAATAATAAGGGTTATATTGACCTATTAATATTTTGCCTACATCTAGATTGTATTTATTTATTAAATCAATATTAATAAAATTTTTAACACTATTTCAAGTGTAATTTATGAGATTTGTTGTATTTTTAATCCAGTTTTTTCTCTGTAAAAGGCAAAAAGTTTGATCAGTACATATTTCAAAGTTAAGGATTCATTAGTTTGAGTATACATTGAACCATTCAGTATACTTTATTTTTGACAAAACATCCCATGTTTCGGTAGTGACAGTAATCCTTTGGTAGCAACCACATCACATTACAGAATTTTAACTCACATACTAAAACACTATTAAAACATACCAAACTACAAAAAAATGCAGGATCATCACCGTTCATGTATCGCAGGGTACGATTAAGTTAATTTACATTTAACCATTTTAATATGGAGAGGCACTGAAATGTAGAGCTTCGTTTATGTGTATTTGACCTACGATATACATGACATGAAAACAGTTCGCTCTTTAGGTTTGTATGTTAGCATTGACTCACTAACTTCAACATTAGCTAGTTTAGCCAGAGATACCTTGCTGAAGCACAAGATGACATTAACGTTCATTAACGTGAAAACTGTATGACAACCAGAAAATGAACGTTTTCGTCTTCATTGGGATTAGAATTGAATGCTTAAGGACATTTTGCTGTTTTATTTGGGTTTAGGAAATGTAATAAAATAAATTCTATTGTCTATATTCAGGATACCTGGAATCAGAGTTACAAGGACCCCAAGCACATCGGTTTTCCATTTTCATAGCATAAACACCATCAAACTGATGAAAATGTTCAGATCTTCCAGTCTCTATCTAACTCAAACAAAAATAAATACGACCTATTCCCCCTCCCCGTGCAACTGATACTCGACTGCCATTGGCTCATCTGCATTCGAGGGGAGGGGCTTACCGATAGGTCAATTCTATGGAATAACACCCAAAAAAAACAAAGATGTCACTACCGAAACGCCACCAAATGTTTCGGTAGTGATGATTTTAGATACTTTTGAACCTAGCTCAAAGATGCTAATCAGCACATGGTAAGCTAGCACAGTGCTGAACGTTGTACACATATGAAAACTAAATGTTATGGAATAACTCTCAAAAAAGCGTGCTCAATTGCAGAAAAAGGTGTTCGGTAGTGATGTTCCGTAAAGTTACACACTTTTGAAAGCATTTACCTCAAAATGAAGAGATCTATCTACGCACACTTTGTAGTTATGAGACAGGGGACAGGAATATTTCCTGATCATAAATTTAAGGGTTTAGCTAAAATCGGTCGCAGCCAATAGACTAAAACATACACTGTTTCGGTAGTGACATGAAAAATGTGGGACACATTTTTTACATAAAGTTTCATGATTTACAAAGAAAATATACTTTACTTAAAAAAAAAAAGAATGAAAAAATAAATAAAAATTCAATATAAGTTTCATAAATTGAAATTTAGGGATTAGGGTTCAGGACAGCCACCTCCCAATTGAAAGAACCCAATAAATGTTAATTTGATAGATATTAAGCTTACTAATATTTTGAATATTATTGTGGGTTTCAATAGATAATAGAAGGATCTTAATAAGAATTTAATGCTTCTTAAATGTGTTTCTTGGTTGTGGGGACAGCAGTTTGCACCAATTCTGTAGAATGGCCCACACACACACAAATAGTTTTATAACATTTTAAAAAATTCTTATGGTTCTAAAATAATTTCTTCTCTCTCTGTTTTGATTTTGTGGTTGACCGTGACCCTCTCGTGTGTTATTTGACTTAGAATACATCAGTTGGAGACACTCAGAGGACAGTAGCTTTTAAAAAAGCAGCATGTTTTCTTCATCCACCCGCTCTTCGCTCCGTCATCTCTCTGAGCTTCCAGCAGTCAAGTCACTGGATTGGAAGCCATGCGCCATGTTTTTGTTCTCCTGTGCCGTAAGGCCTCATGGTGTAAAAAGAGCACCAAAGTCAAACAGTGTGTGGAGCGGGAATGAAAGGGAATAGTGTTCAGCAGTTCTGGGAACGTCTTTGCTGCTGTGGGGGAACGGACCTCTTATCAAACACTCCAACATGATCCGCACATCTGCTGCTATTCACAGTTTTACTTGGATCTCAATGAGATCTTGTTTCAGGATTTTAGAGTTTCACACTCATGCACCAGCAAAGAACTCAGAGAATCAATGACCATGTTGCTTATTCATGCATCGTTTTGCATCCAGTACAGTTTGATCATCAGTGCATGTTGTTCCAAAAATAAATGTTTGTCTTCACAACCCCTCATCAGAATGTAATAACCTACATCCTCTATTGTAATGCAATGATGATAGAAGTCATCAAGTCAAGACACCTTTATTTCTATAGCGCTTGTTGCAATAGAGATTGTCAAAGCAGCTTCACAGTGATAAACAGAATAACATCAGAACTAATAGTGGAAACTCTGCTCTGGAGATTCTGATGTAAAGCAGCTCTAAAAAGACAATAGTGTCATTATTTAGCTAAGTCACTGAAGTTGTTGCTTTATTTCTCGTGTGAAGTGGTTTAATTAGACAAGAATTATTCAGCTTGGGGTCAGTTTCATGTTAATTCGGTTCAGTCATCAGTGCCTCAGTTTACTGTCACCTTCATATAGAGACACTTTAACCATCCATTTTTTTCCTCGTTGATAAAGTCTAAGTTCTAGATTATTTCTTCAGTGAATGTCCATTTTTATGTGACTTAATGTGTGTAGAATGGGTTGTGAACAGCACTGACTCAGCTCATTGATTAAGTGTTTTTCACAAGCGCCTATGGGAATATTACTGTACACGCTGACCAGGGTTGGAAATAAACAGCCTTGGGGAAAAATACCACCAGAATAAACAAAAATGCAAGAAAATGCCCCTACCCAATTATACTAGATTGATTGCGACTGTTGTGACGAAAGTGTAATGTAAAATGAATGAGTGGAGTAAATCAGGTGTAGCCAAGCTTCAGCCATATGGTTTCACTGCCAAAAAGCAGAAAAAGCACTCGAGAGACTTTTGCACAAGATTGCACTTTTGTTCTTTAAGTGTTACGAGGGTCCACTTAAAACATCTAGTTTTAGGGACCAATTCTCACTATTAACTAACTGCTTATGAGCATCCATATTACTAGTGTATTGGATGTTTATTAGTACTTATAAAGCACATATTATTCACTTAATCCTCCCCCCTTAATAACTACCTTAACTCTTAATAAGCAGGAGTTTTTTCAAGCATAGTTAATAGCTAGTTAACAGTGAGAATTAGTCCCCGAACTAAAGTGTGAGCGAAAAAAAACACATGAAGTGTAAAGATGTGACGGTTGATTCTTTGTATGACTAAAAAGTATCAAGCATTGCAAAAAGTATCATTGTTATTTCACAGATTGAAAACACCTTTGAAATGATTGTGTATTTAAATCAAAAGGAAACCCCTGGATCGCGATGCATCATCGGTGATTTAGTTTCAGATCAGAACTACAATGCAGCTCACACATGTGTGTTTGTGGGTTGATTTCATTGTGTTGTTGTGTGTTCACAGGTCTGTCAGTGTACAGTAAACTCTTCCACACTCAGGGCTCCAGGAACAGATGAATGAGGTCAGAGGTCAGCTGCTCTGTGGGATCGCTTTACACACTGAGACACGGACATGAAGAGTTCACCTCTTCACTCTCAATACGCTGTCTTCTGATAATCATTATTTCCCTTCCAACCGGCCTTATGTGTCTTTTTTGAGTGTGTGATTGTACGTGAAATCCTTCGCTTTGATTGGATCTGGTCGACAGTCTGAAGGCGTCCTGCTTCTCGCTGTCTCATGTGTGTAGTTGTCCAGGCTTCACATCTGATGCCATGTGAAGGTTGTGCGGACTGACGGCTCACAACAGCTGCGACACGCGCAGCAACAGCAGACCCCGAGCTCACGAGAGCGCCCATCACGTTTATCCATGTTTACATGTACAGATAGAAGATGTAGTCTTTCAGCACCGCTTCTGTTCAAGTGCCTGGGTTCATGTGTGAGGAACCGCTGGAGCAGCTCTGAGCTGCAAACTAGAAACATCGACGTCCAGGTAAAGCTGTGATGAGTTTCTGTGCAACTGAACACTTGAGCATTTTTGACCAATGTCCTGGTAATACTTGATGCACCGTGATCAACACTGCTGTGCTGAAGAGATGGCATTGTTTTCAGTTTGATTTTAGTTTAACGCTTCACTTTTAGTACCTGGCCAAAAACTAATAAATGACAGGGCCTCATTCATGCAGCAGAAAACGGAACATTTCTTATCTAAATTGTTGCATTGAA
Organism: Cyprinus carpio; assembly: GCF_018340385.1. Lineage (NCBI taxonomy): Eukaryota > Metazoa > Chordata > Actinopteri > Cypriniformes > Cyprinidae > Cyprinus > Cyprinus carpio. The sequence continues at coordinate 23,254,512 of NC_056613.1, forward strand.
TTGAGAGTATCGGTTGATGAAAGAACAGTTTACAAGGATTCATACTGCGTTTCATGAATGAGGCCGATTATGCAAGATTGAATTTATGCAACACAGTTTTATTCTCAGAATTTTAATGTTTGTATAGCATTTGTATTGCATTTTCTCTCCTGAATTTACGCATGACCAGATGAAACTTGACCAATTATTTGTGCATTTATGCTGTTGTACCTTTTTAGCATGGAGGAAATCTCAGCTACTTTTTGTGATTACTTCTGTTTTAAGGGAAAAAAATATACTGTTTAAAGCAAGCTATGCAACCTGTCGAGATTTTTAACAGTCGAAGATGATGCAGATTCTCTGAAACTCATGACAAACTCTTTTTGTCCAAGACTGTTTAATTAAAAAAAAGTGTTTTTGAGGAGTACGACAATTAAAAACCACAAGAATAATGCAATCTAAAATAACATTTAAAGACATAATTCAAACAAAAACTCCATCTTCATTGAAGAACTATAAAAATCCCTAAAACTTCTGCCGAGTGAACAGAGGTAAACATAAGTCAAACACACATGTTTTCTCAAAAGATTTCTTTCCAGCATGTTTGTATTAAGATTAAACACCGTCGCGTTAGACAAACGGTGCTGATTACACACTACAGCGTTCAGTCTGGGAAATGCCGTGCTCAGATGAGTTATACGAAAACACTAGGGTCGGTGTATGTCGATCGGTGTCGTCCTCAGTGAAGCCGCTTCTGTGGATCTTACGAAGGTCAGAGCTCACAAATGCCCGTGAGGTTCGCCGTTAAAAGAGCTGACCAAAAAATACACATTAAAACTGGACAAGTCACTTCAAACGTCAAACTAGAAGTCCGAGGGATCGTAGGGCAGCGTACTTTCTAGTGCTTAGAGAAGCCTCTGGCTCCCGGGGTGGATGTGGGTGAGAAGGATGTATGGAGGTATTCATTCAGAGTCCAGTTCCTGGCACGCAACCTTCCTGTTGGCCCTCGAGCTCTGGAACCCGCGTCGGGCTCAGTGCCGGGGTCTCGGGCCCCTCAGCTGCACTTGCAGGATTTGACGATCATGTTGGAGAGCTGCTCCACTTTAGGGGTTCGGCCCACGTAGTAGAGGATGGTGAGCGGCTCCAGGTCTTGAGGAACGCAGCAGGGGGAAGCGGATGCCTCGGGGTTCAGCGTGTTGTACAGGCTCAGCAGCTGATGAGAAACCAGGAGACACATTGTAATGCTTTGTCCAGAAAGAGACAGAGTGCATTTATGCCATGCCCACACAATCCAACCCTCCCCATTGACTTTGTATTACGGGAAGCTGCCTCCTTGTCATTTCTGACTCATTGACAGAACAATGCCTAAAAGCTGCTGTGGGACAAGGTGTACAGTAAACAAGCTAAAAAACCCAGAACTACATTTTTATAAGCTGTCCACCCAAAAAACTTGTCGTAGATGTCGTTGTAGATGTCGGGGTATTTTATGTTGGGGCGTTCAGTTGGATCCTTTCTCAAACAATAAGAAGGTAAGGAAATACAATTTAGCTTCTCAATATATCTCCTCCTCTCTGATTCACATAGGCTTGTGAAATAATTCTTTTATATGGTTAAAAATAATAAATGGTCTTGTCGCCGGTTACGTTTCCCTCCTTTGGGCGCAGTTCTCAGAGTAATATGACATGTTGTGCTCTACTTTTGTGTCCTAAATGCTCGTTCTTGGGCGGACCGCTTATAAAAACGTAGTTCTGGGTTTTTTAGTTTGTTTACTGTACACCTTCTCACATAGCAGCTTTTAAGCATTGTTCTGTTCTTTATGACTCAGAAATGACAAGGAGGCAGCTTCCCGCAGTAAAAAGTCAATGGAGAGCGTTGTTGAGAGTGGTTTTCAGATTATGATGCGTCTCTGTACCCACACTTGCAGTTGTTGCACTTGACTACTTGACTACTGTGTCCAAGTGAGGATGAACTCACTGTCCTGATGGGACACACTTATGCTGTAAAAATGCAAGTGTTTACATAGCTTTATTTTATTTTAAATACTTTATTTTAAAATCAGCTTCTAAATGTCTGTTCAGTAATCCCAATAACATGACAATTTAATTTGTGAAGTGATTAAAAGCAGTTGCAAATGATGTACAAAATAAATATCACCACTACTCATCTTTGCACCAATAAAACGTGCACCCTTGTTTTTCTACAAAATTATATAATATCTAATTAGCCTATTATATTAATATTTAACTTACATTGGAAAAGTTTCCATGACCTTGCGAGATCTTGGCCAAAAAGTCTCACGATTTATTTCCAGAACATGATGCATGATGGGATACACTAAGCTTCGGATAGCATTAGTTTTAAGACTTGGGACAGTCTTGCACACTTACTTCCTGTCGCACACGCATATGCACACTTTCAAGTAGCCAAGACCGCAAGTGTGGGTAACTGGACAAAGGGTTAGTCAAGTCACATTTGCTTCTATAGCGCTTTATACAATACAGATTCATGAAAAAATTAAACGCTGAAACAAAGCAGCCCAACAGAAGAAAGTAGTCTCGTTATTGAGCTCAATTTAGACCAAATTTTGTTCAAATTCTGATGCCACCAAATTAGCTATATTACTGAATAATAATAGTCATCAATTAATATTCAAATGAATCATTCACTCACCCTCGTGTAGTTCTAAACCTGTATGACTTTCTTACATGGAACACAAAAGATTAATCAAGCACGTTAGTGATTTTGATGTTTTAGTTTTTACTGAAACAACAAAATCGAAATTAAAGTTTTTATTAAGCTAAAAACCGAAAGTGGAAATTTTTGGGGTAATTCACCTTGGGTAACTGGGTGATTGCGCTCTTTATGCTTTCATGTCCACATGTGATATACCAGTCATAGTAAAGTTCTTTGGCAACAATCCACCTCTTGATATTTCAGCCAAACCAGTTCTACACATTGCTAGTCTAGCATCATTTTTGTTATGCTGAAGTGCACTAAATAAATGCTAACACAATTAACAAAATGTGCCATCGGAGAAGATGTTTTTGGACTTCTAGAACTATTTTTAAACTGTTGAAACTACTAATTCAGCCAATTATTTTTTTGTTTTTGGTTGCTAAAAATTTGGTGCATCACATGTGCATGCCTCCTTTTCAATACAATGAGTGGAAATAGAGTCAAGAATCTGAAAAGCACCATAAAAATTGTCGTTTTCTTTTTCATCTGAAGTCTTCTTAAGTCCCGTGATGACGCTTGTGAGGAACAGACTGATATTTAAGGTCTAAATTGACCAGTGACATAATGGTATTGTAGAGTATATAATGTACTGTAGCTCTCAAATCTCATTTGAAACTCTTAAATCTTAGGATGGCTGTGATCAGATACGAGTTGCACAAGAACCGATGCCACTTGGCATCACTGACCTCTTGTCTTGAAGCAGCAAATTTGTATGTATGCAAACACAAAGTGGAAGATTTTCAGTGAATAAAGGCTGTTTCTCACACAGAGCATCATGTGACATGATCTGGTGGTCCTGGTCTCAAGACATCTTGGTCTGAGACTCAAGGGTTTAGTCTTTAGCCTAAACCTCTGTTTATGGTGCATTTTTGGACAGGTCTTTCCATTTCATTTATTGTATTGCAAAGAGCAGCTTGGACATTCTTCACACTCTCTTTCATTTTTTCCATGAAACAAAGTCACACGTGTTAAAGCGACATTAGTAAAGGTGTGAAGGAGACTCTCACCGAGCTGTGCGTGGTGTCAGCGCTGCGGAGGTACGGGCACGGCCCCGAGCAGAAGTTGGCGTGATACCCTTTGGGCTCGTGGATCCACCTCCAGCCCAGATCCTGCCGGAAGTCGATGTACAGCTGCCGAACGCAGCAGTTCTCCTCGTAGTTCCTGAAAGCAGAAGGAAAGCCGTCACTTTCTCCACCTGCCCGTTCACATCCTGGCGTGGGTTCTGCATTCATTCAGAGATGTTTCCATGCACTTTTCACTTGGATGTTTCGGAGACTTCTATTTCGGTTCTGCATGGCCTTATAAACATGTCAGACAGTCTTTTGAGGCTCAGAAATTCCACTGTGAGGTGTGTCATTTTTTCCCTCCTGGATCCGACCCAGGTGTGGAGTGCTAACAGAGAGCCACACACTAAGGAGCCAGTGCACTACATAGCATACTGGGACAAATTCAAACTTGCAAGCTCTTGCAGAACCTCCTAGACGCTTCGAGCAGTCAGGTGCCAATTAAAAAGTTCATTCTCAAGGGCAAAATCTCTCTAGACACATGAGGTACGCTGCTGCTTACTGCAACATGAAGCAGAGACGAGAATACGTATTTTAAAGGTCTTGCCATCTTTGAGAGGAAAGCAGATTGAATTCACCTTGCATTCTTACCTACAGATTAACATTTACGTTAATGCATTTGGCAGATGCTTTTATCCAAATGATACTTTTCATAGTTTATCTTTTATACTTTTAAAAATCACTTTAGAAAGTGGCTTATGATAAATCAATACTGTAACCGTTTTACCTCTAAATTTTAAACAATGTTTTTGGGGTATTTTGTATATTTGTGCACCTGCCAAGGGACTGTGGATGTACTGTACATTAGCAATGTTGCTATAATCCGGCTTGTTTACATTCTGTATTTTACACAAATGTTTCTTTACATGCATTGTCCCTATCAAATAAATATGCAATCAAACAATAAGCCCCTGCGATGCATTTAATTGTCTAGCTAGGCAGCTCAGTAATTTTTGGAATAGGGCTGCAGTTTCAGTAAGCTTAGTTTTATTAGTATGTTGAAGAAATGCTCACGAGAAGCAGTAGTTGGTGTCCAGCGCGCGTTTGCGTCGTCTAGAGGTGGGCAGCACGTCCAGCCGGTGTGGCGGCAGCATCATCAGGATCAGATGAGGGAGAAGCTGCTCCTTCTGCTTCTTTAGTCGACCCAAATCCCAGCGGTTCTCCTCGTACTCGCTCTCCATCCCTGAGGACGCAGCAGAAGCACAGTCAAACCAGAACTGACAGAGCGGCTCGCATTAGAAACCTTAAAGCACAAATACAATCTGATGTTCATGAATTCAGTTCTATTCAATTCCAACGTGACAGCTGCCAGATGAGGAATACAAAACAACCTAATTTATTTTAATAAACACAAGCAGTGAGATTTACTGACTACGGATCTACAGGAATCTTCTTTGTGATGTCATTTCAAGTTCTATGTTGGTGAAGCCACACTGACTTTTGATTTAGACCCAAGTTTGTTGCTTTTTGCCTGTTTGAGGTACAGAAGTCTTTTAATGAGACTTTTTAGCTTTAGAATCTCAGGACAATCTCAAATTGAAATTCAACGTCTGTTTGTATGAAATGTACTTTTCTTTATGCAGAATGCATATTTATAAACAGATTGGCCCGACCGCAAAAAGAGACGTTTTTCAAACAATATAGTCTGTAATAAATAAATGAGGTGGCATCGTCGTGCTTGCTTCAGAGCACTCAAGCACATCATGTCACAGAGCGTCTGATGTGTACTGCGCACATTAAAAAGAAAGAGCTTCGCAAAACAAAACCAGTCTTTACACAATGTCTCAGTGCACTCAGTCGTGATACAGCGAGTTCTTCCAGTCACATCCATACAGTCTGCCTTGCCTGAAAAGCATTGCTTGCAAAATAATAGATGGAAATTCTGACATCTACACACGTTTTCCACTCAGCTGTTTTCTGCGATTCTGCAGCATTAGTTTACCACTTTGTTATGTGCTATTATTGCAGTATCAATGGTTTTGGATAAAACCACGCTGAAACTAGAAGTGCGTTTGGTAGTTTTATGTGTCAGAACCTGTGTCTCGCTGCAGAGTGGACCAGATTTCACGCTGGCGGTCTGGATTCGCCACAGACGGCAGCTCTCCGTCTCCTGGAGCATCTGCGTATTCAATCTGTTTGTGATCGCAAAAGCAGCTCGGGTCCCAGGAGAGGCATTGCCCGTAGAGACAGACGCCCCTCTTTCATTGAGGGCCAAGAGTCTGCGTGCCCGCAGTGACGGCACATTCCAGCCAGCGCGCGCTCCCAAAACCCCAGACACCCCGAGGCCCCCAGAACTAAGTGAGATTCCATACGCCAGAGCCTTTATCTCAGCAGAACGCATGTGCGGTGAAGCTCAGGGAAGAAACCTGAGGAACTGACTAATCATCATACTGTACGCTGTGAAAAGATGATTGGATACTATAATACTCTTTCAGTCTTCTTCAGAATTTCATGTTTAATTCAATGTGTTACCATTTCTTTGGAATTATTTGTTGACGGTTTCTAAGTGAAGTATGTTTCAAACACCAGCTGATCGTGCACCAGTTTTTTCAGTGTCTTAGAAATAAACAGTACGGAGAGTCTGCAGTACCACGATCAGCTCTAACTCTCACCTTAATTTATTCCTCATCCAGGTGTTATAACTATAGCAGATGACCTTTTTAACTTTTTTAAACTAGTTAGTGTGTAACGTTACTGTTTGAGCATTTAAAAAAAAAAAAAAGATCTGGAAGGTTATAAAGCTCAAAGTCTACTTTTAAAAGAAATGTGTTACAATATTGCGTATAGTTATAAATGTAACTAATTGCTTTGCTTAGTTACTTTTAATGGATAGTAATGTGTTACATTACTTTTGCGTTACTTTTTCTCACCTGGGCTGGGCTTGCTTTTTGTTTTAATATAAAAAGTTGTATTTTTGGCAAACGTAAAAGACCTTTTACACCAAAAGTGAAATGAATAAGCCTCAGGCTGAAGGAAACTTATGAAGAACAGGATGCAAGAGAAGAAAGCTCAACACTCTTCAGCAATACAAATTAAAAATGTTATGTTTACCTAAAGTAGTGTTTTAATATTAGTATGGCTGAATGGGATCACTGAAGGTCAGAAGCAAAGACACTGGATAATAAAATAGGATTAAATGCATAAATGATATTTGGTTTATTTAACATTTAATTATTGCAGGTTTGTATAATATTCTGAGTTTGCGTTAGACTGTTTTTATTCAATTTGAGGAACACTGAATGTGTTTGTGTGCAGGTGAGATGAGTAAACACATGTTCATATTTAATGTAAGATCATGTTCACACACAACGCTCTGCACTTACTCCTGATTTCTCTCAACATGGCAACACCAGAGCTGTCAGTCTTTAAACAGGAAAAAACAGTAACTGGCATTACTTATTTGAAAAAAGTAGCTCAGATATGTTCTTGTAAATTAAAAAGGGTGATGTTTTACTTTACTTGAAAAAAACCAAAAACAAAAAAAAAGTAATCTGATTACATAACTTGTGCTACACACTGTCTTTACACAGAAAACACTTTTCAAGAACTGTTCAGACTACAACATGCTTCTTCCAGATCTTGTGAAGTCACAATGTCACTCTGACGCAATAACTGAAATATCTCCACCCACAGAATACACAGAAAAGGGGATGAGGCCTGGTTCAGCTGCGCTGGAGACCGTAGGAAAATCCTATAAAACCTGTGCTTGAATGGGTTCTCTACAGTCCTCTTGTTCATAAACATTCTCTGGCTCTGAATCAGACTCAAATTCATATGGCAAAATTGGCGCCATTGTTAATATTTACAGATGAAACTGAGCAGATGAGCGTAACTGACCAATCACAACACACTGGGCCAGCTAACCAATCAGAACACATTTTGTATTTCAGGAGGAGGGGCTTCTTCGGAGCGGTTTTTTGAGACGGAGTGGGAAGAGAATTGCACCAATAATGTAAAATATGTGAAAAATAATGCTTTTTTTGGAACAATCAAGCATGAAAACTTTTTCTAGTACATCTCAAAAACTGAATCCGGTTTTGAAAAAAGGCAAAATAAGAAATAAATCCATTAGAAAGCTGGTGCATGCTGGATGTGTTTGATTTCAGCATTGGTTTTTCTTCACTCACCTTTGAATCTGACCTCCAACACCTCATTGATGTTCTCAACGATGTCTCCGTTGGGGCTGAACGTGTGGCACGGGCAGTGAACGCTGACCTCCAGGCCGAGGTTGGTCTTGAGCAGTGGAACAACACACAGATTTTGGGATACGGTTTCTGTGTGTGTTTGGACATTCACAGCCTAAACAGCATCTTTGAGCAAATGTTACTCACGGTATTTTAGCCCACATGAGGCACTGGCCAAATTATTTGAATAAAAACTGCTTCTGCGTTACTAAACACTGTTAAAGTAATGGTAATCTGCCAGATTTGGGCTCTTCAGAAGGAGCTGGACCTGTGTAGTTCACAGCCAATTACTTTTCTGTACGTTTCTCAACTTTTTTAACATGGGTTTTCAAATTGTCATTTTTTTCATTACATGCAAACTGGTCGTTCATTGCAGGGTAACTACAGCGATTCCTACACAGATTGAATATTTAGTGACTCTTGTGATTCACAATATATTCAAAATATATTATGACAGAGTGTTTGGTGCAGTTTATCTCATTACAACACATGAAGCTGTCTCTGTGTGGTCAGAATCACTCACACAACTCAACTGGGATTTTTTTTTTTTTTATTTTTACATTTGTACATGCTCTGCCAATATCCTCACTAATTATAGTGACAGCTGTAAATTCATACACACACTTTTGCTGGAAGACCAGAGAATACAGCGAAAAACACTGATATGTTTATCATTTTAATGGACAGTGTATGTCATTCAGATTAATTACTTCAACCCTGAGGTAAAAAAAATGATTACTGGAGTCAAGGTTTTACAAGTATTATTTCAGTCTTTCTACTTTGTTGTTGTTGTTTTTAGCACAGCTGACATAGGCCTATTAACAACAACAATCTAAAGTACCTGATGCAAACCACATGGCATAAATCACATGTATCTGATTCAGTGTCCTCATACATCAGTTCACATATTAACAGGACTGACCTCTGATGTAATAGCGTTTGGTAAAGGTTTACTGACCTCTGTACATGAGCCACTCCCGTACGGTCTCCGTGACGTCAAAGGAAACCCACTCCGGCGTTCCTTTCGTCAGAACGTTCTTGCCGCCGATGTACCGCTGCTTAGCGATGTGCTCGTCTGGACGAAGAATCTACCAACAGACACGCCACGCGTGAGCTTAGAACTGACATTATATGCCATCAGCATTAGCAAACAACTTTAAAGGGATAGTTCACCCAAAAATTAAAATTCTGTCCTTAAATAGTCACCTTTATGTTGTTCCAAACCCACAAGACCTCCGTTCATCTCTGGAACACAAATTAAGATATTTCTGATGGAATCTGAGAGCTCTCTGACCCGTAAACAGCAATGCAACTACAATGTTCCCAGGTCCAGAAATGTAGCAAGGACATCGATAAAACGTAATCAATGTAATCAGCGTTGATTACTTTCAGGAGAAAGGTGCACGTGCATCGTGGTACTCCACAATGGTGCAGAAGAAGAAGAAATTGTTATTTTCTCGTAGCTTCGCAAAATTGAGCCACTGGTGTCTGGGAACATTTCAGTTGTGTAGCTGTCTATGGAGGGTCTGAGAGCGCTCATATTTCATCAAAAATATCTTAATTTGTGTTCCAAAGATGAGCGAAGGTCTTAAGGTTTGGAAGGACATGAGGGCGAGTAATTAATGACAGAATTTTCATAATGGTTTTAACAGGTTTGCTGCTCACATACTAATTGGTTGAGTCAGAAGTTGACATGTCACATAACAGGAACAACACCGTTATAAACAAAAATCTATTGGAACAATATGTGTCACCTGATTAAACATGCATCATCATATTCAAAAGCCTCCATTTTCACAGTCCACACTACAATGCAAACACAGCTTTTTCAAATTTATCCACTTTGGAAAGCAACTCAGTGTGGACAGAAGGCCAAAATGGAGATAAAAAGATGTGTTTTCAAACTAAAACGTGTTAGTGTGGACAAGGCCTAAACTGCATGTAATAAAAAGCATAGCCTATATAGTAATTCAGTTTACAGCATAAACACATCCAGTGCACATTCATCATTCTGTCCCTGCAGAGTTGAAAAATCTCTTTGAATTTCATGCAGAAAATGTACATCACCATCTTTCTCCGAACAAAGTGATTTAAATACACCTGACATCGTAATTGAATTTCCCATCTCAACTACATTCAACTTTCCAAGGGGACCTGAACGCACCAGTTTCTAAAAGCATCTCACAGTCAGTGTTTCACTCTTCTGATCACTGAACTGAGATACGAGAAAGTGTGTTAACATGGAAAATAATGACACACGTGAGCTTGAGGAGAACACGAACTCTCTCCTGCACACTACAGACAGACAGCGAGGCCCAAGGCCAAACGCTTCTGCTCTCTCACTCATGGAAAAACTGAGTCTGACAGCCCATAATACAGCACGCCTGCGCCTGCGAAGGAACGGCCGAACCCAGTCAACACACGCCGAGCTCCTCGTTCACGCCTCTGATTGACAGCTACATCTGAATGCAGGTGGAGATTCTATTCAGAACCAGTTCCATTATTTTCAAATACTGGAACTGAATAATTTCCATGATGTTGTTGGGACGGTTTCTGAGCTAAAATACTCTGGCAGACATCGGCTCTGTTCCACTCGGTCTACATAGACAGCATCCCAGACAGAAACTCATAAGGGAACCATCAACTCATCACACACACATAACTTTGTATTGATACTTTTCAAAACTGAATTAATTCAGTTTGTTACCAGGCGCTCTGCTTGATCCTGATTGGTCAGTCGCGACTTTAACAGATCATCATCACAACATTAGATCAATCAGTTTTAACGTGTTCACTTCAGTTTGGTGTCTAACCTGACTAAAATAACATTCATCCAGATATCTGAAGCTATGGCATTACAATCTTGCGTCTGACTAATTATTGATTAGAAAATGCATCTGAGGACTTCAGTATCATTAACAATGCATTTTTATTGTATACTACAATAAGTAGTATGAATGATTATACACTGTAATGGATTATAGGATAATAAACAGGTATGATTTTAAAACAGCTTCATCTCAAATCAATATTTAATGTCAACATAATTCTTTATGAGGTTCATTTACTACAATAAGTAGTATGAGTGTACCTTATCCCTTACATTTCTCTTGTTTGAACTTGTTTGTTCATCTTGGCCAAAAGCCACTTTCTATGAACTGTTATTCTTCTCAGAAGCTTTGTATTTAGTGAGTTAATGAAAAATGTAAACTCATATCTATATTTTTGTGTCCAGTTGTGTAGTTCTGTGGAGAGCAGCCGTGTAATGAGCAGGATAAACCTCTTCATGGTGATCAGGCTGTCAAGGTTTATTTGCAATAACAACCCATCCGGATGTACATTATCCCTTACTTATAACTGACATTTCTTTCCCTTTGGATATGTTTTTTTTCACTAATCTCTTCACAATGCATTCTGGGATTGCCTTCTCCATGATGAATACTATACACTTTGCTCCAGTGTACGTTTAGTGTATGCATTTTGTGTTCAACAGTGCATGTTCAACACTCAACACCTAATGTTTTCAGTTAAATAAGTGCATCCCCAAGTGCACCTGCTTGTTGGGGTTTTCAGTGTGAACACACTACTTGCACTAGGCTATTTATACAACAAAATGGCACAGAATAGTGCAACATTTTGACGCAGCTAATGTTTCCTGCATTGTGCTGCACTGCTACTGAATATACAGCACTACGGCATGAGAAATGATGTTTCAGCTGAGAGTTTGCAGTCTGAATCAAATATGCATAAAATAACACAAAGGTAATATCCACACAGGATGTGTGATTCACAGATGGATGAGTCATATGGTTGATTTAATGAATCCGTCAGTCTCAGTCTCAAATGCATGAGCTATCAGTTCGATCAGTTTAATGACTGAATCACTGACTGAAGTCATTACTGTTGTCATGTCCAGCTCAAAATCAGCCAAGAGCTGTTACTGTGTCTGCTCCAGAGACTCAAAGCAGTGTAATCACTGATGTGTGCAAACGCCAAACACAAGCTCAACGAATCATTAACGTGATTATTGAGGAAGCGGATTTCATTTTTAAACTGTGAAGCTCTCAAGTGTGACTTCTTTAAGGCCTTTTAGCCTTTTCTAATCAATTTCATAGATTTTTATTTTTTTCTGTGTTCATATGCATATTCCACAAAAGGAACAAAGTTCAGTACTTCTGAAGTACTTCTAAAGAAGTAAAACATTACAAAAACATAAAATTGGCTACAGAGAGTGGGGCTCTAGACTGCAACCATTTCAGTCAAGTTTGAAACCAAAAATTCATATGTGCGACTGAAAATATATTTAGGCAATGAAAATATTTTCAAACAAATCACAGTTTGCACATCTAAGAGCAACACAAAGATGTGTTTCACTGCTGAATGAATCAACATTTTTTGAATGAATCAGTCAGTGATTCAATGACTCATTCGTAAAAACAGTCACTTGCTTCACTTATGAATGATCAGCCATTCTGAGCGAATCAACTGAATCCGTGAATCACTCAATGACTCAGTCGTTAAGACGTTAAACATGCTGCCACCTACTGGCAGTTTTAGTGTCATCTTTAGAGTAAAATTCTTCCCCATCATTTCATAGTTCTATATTCAAAAGTTAAAGGCGTTGCATGTAATATTGACAGCTAGTGGTTGAAATGGGTACTGTGGTCCAAATTCAAAATATTGTTTCTCCCAACCCTCCTCCAAAGACTCCACGCTCACATGGGTTGCCAGATTGAGGACACACAACAAGAATGAGTGCAATTGACAATGCAAGTTACACTGCAAGTTGATTTATTTGTGTTTAATATGCTTCTGTTCAGAGCTTTTTCCATGTTTTTTTAGGTTGGGTACGTTCTGCAATCCCTGACCCAGTTCGTTTGCTGGCTTTCATGGCTGCGATACTGCTAACTGAACTGGCAACCCAGGGTGTCGAAATCCTATTGGGTAAACTGGCAGTGGGCGGAGTCACACAGACATTCCAACACAGAAAGCTCATTTCAAAGCAGAATAACTGCTGTAGCGCAAGTATGTGGACTTTGCGTTTCCTAAATATCTGTGAAATATTTAAAGTTATTGTCTGTCATTGATCACAAGGTGCAAATTACAAATTTGTTAACTGTGCAGAGTCATTTAATTTCTTACAAAGCTATCCCATCCATGAACTGCACAGAAATTGCAGTAGGAAATCAGAAGACCCTTGAAAGCAGCTGTAAGAATGCGGCCCCTCGCTGTCTGACGCTTCAGTCTGCCAGATAAAATCACAGAGGTCCCACCACGGCTTGGCCCATGAAAAGCAGGCTTGGATAAGTAAGTTCTGGAGCGCTGCGAGGAGCTAATCTAACATCCTGAGAGTGCGTCTGTGGAGAGCACTTGAGCGGCCCACGCCAGAGCCACGGCGCTCTCTCCTGCGAGGTGAAGCAGCTTCTGACGCGAGGCCCACGACCAGCGGCTCCTTCACAGGAAATACTGGAACCCCGTCAGGAAACCCCCACTGAAAGTACAACACCTATAGAACATATACTCGCGGAATGAATCTGTTATATAACGGCTCTCAGGCCTGCAAGCCGCAGGGTTTATATTGCGTTCTGAGGCATCGGCATGTGAAAGTAAAGCTCTGAGTTTCTCAGAATGCTTCTTTTGTTCGCTCCCAATTGTGCAAATGTTCTTCTGTATAATCCATCAGCACCTGGAATACAGATCAGGCCTGGAAAAAGACTCGCGCTCCGTCTCACTTCAGTACTGTGCCATCATCTGTGTTTGTTCTGTGTGTGGAAACTCTAGTATTTGAGGCTTAGATGTGAAGGATGTGTTGCATGGTGTATTGGCGCTGTATTTAAAAACCTGCAAAAAACGACAAAGGCTGTGTCTGTATGAACCAAAGCATCGCCTAGAACTGAACTGCAGAAAACATCTGATGTGTAGGCATTTTAACTGATCTATCAAGATTTGGTTAATTGTTAAAAATATTCATTTACACTACAATTGGGGATTTTATAAAATGTTTTTGACAGAAGTCTCTTCTGCTATCCAAGACTATATTTATTTGATCTAAAATACACAAAAACAAATGATTACAGTTTAAAACAGCTGTTTTCTACGTGAATATATTGTAAAATGTAATTGATTGCTGTGATCAAATCTGAATTTTCAGCATTGTATGATCCTTCAGAAATCATTCTAATATGCTGATTAAAACTTTATTAATATTTCTGAAAATATTATGCCGAAAACAGGTGTGCTGCCAAATATTTGTGTGGAAAGTCATGAACAGAAAGTTCAAAAGAGCAGCATTTATTTGAAACAGTCACATTTATTTGTGACATTATACATGTCTTTACTGTCACGTTTGATCAATTTAATGCACGCTTGATAAATAAAATACTTTCATAAACATAAAAATTTTACTGACCCAAAACTTTAGAATTGTAATGTATACAAATATCTAAGCAGTTTCAGAGTGTTGGGAGATGGACTTGATCATGTCATTCACTGTTCTTTGTTTTCTGTTTTCATAATAGCAGCACCTTCTCTTATTTATTCACTTTTTTAACTGAAGTTTAAATCTATATGGTCACAGAACAACCTCAAGAGCTCATGATCAGTCCGTTTTGAAAGATTTATACTAAAAATGTATTCCAGTATAACTTTTATCATCTGCTATTCTATTTTAGTGTACTAAACTGGTTTACTTAAGTCTGCTAAACAGGAACAAGTAAGTTTGTGCTTAACGCACTTTAAATGTGCTGAAGTCCAACTAAAGATGTACTAAAGTGTATTTGATTGTGCTAAAGTGGAACCATTGCAAATATACTTCAGGTCCACATTAAACGCATTTAAACACAGATATTATAAAAATAATCCTCATCAATAAAACATATTTTAGGCTTAATATTAAGAAATGTGCATTGTGCACAAGCAGTACTCCAAATAAAGTTTAATCATAATTTTTAGTAAGTCTTGAGCGATATGTCAGTAAATATGTTAATAGATATGAACTATACTTAGTATGAAATAAATGTATTTTAAATATATGCGTTTTTTACTCGGGCAGTTTAGCACATTAATACAGTTCATACACAAAGAAGACAGCAGCACTTCTCATATGAAGAGCTACACACAAACACATCAGACACAACAAATTAATCATATGTTTGCCATTAAATATTCATTTTGGAATGAGCTATATGTGTAGGGAGGGTAAGAGGAAAAGCATGCCTTTAAGAATATTTTTGTCTAAATTATATTGTTTTACTTTGGCATTCAAATGTAAAGAATGTTGATATAAAGAATAATATTTGAGTATAATACAATGTGGGCAGTGGTCCTCAGTCGAGTTTGGTTTTTGGCTCTTTGCTGTAAAGACTGAGTTTCTCTGCTCAAGGGTGAATGAATGTTGTAAACGTCATTATATGATTGGCCTACAAGCTGCAACGTTTTTCCAGTGAAACACTGAGACCTCCACCATCTCTTCTCCTAATGATCCTTTATGTTAAAGCATGATAAATGCGTTTACTCCTGTGTGGAGTCACGGCTTTGCTTACTGGGATCTGCAGAAAGCGCTGTAACTCAGCCTTTGTGTTAGTTTTTGGCTTCATAATGCTTTCAGCTACCAGTAAGACTGTCATACGCTCAGCTCAGTTTCACATTCTGTTCATTCACATCCATTCCACAGAATTCTGCAGATTTTCCCTTTAAAAATAGAAGAGAAAATAACAAAAACATCCAGAGATCCCACCTGGGGCCTGATCATAAATCCTCTAAAACTTCTTGGAAAAATAAAAGTATTTTCTTTTTCTACCCTATAAAGCCTACTGGATCATATTTGAAGGTCTCTAAATGATCAAAACTTTGCTGTTAAACCTGTTTGACACTCAATCTACTTCTATATATATATATATATATATGATCTATATAATATATAATATATATATATATATATATATATTATATAATATATATATAATATATATACACACACAGTACAGACCAAAAGTTTGGAAACATTACATTATTTTATGTTTTTGAAAGAAGTTTCTTCTGCTCATCAAGCCTGCATTTATTTGATCAAAAATACAGAAAAAAACAGTAATATTGTTAAAAATATGATTACAAACTTAAAATCAATAGTTTTCTATTTGAATATACTTTTCAAAAAAATAATTTATTCCTGTGATGCACAAGCTGCATTTTCAGCATCATTACCCCCAGCCTTCAGTGTCACATGTAACATCCAGTCTATCACATGATCATTTAGAAATCATTCTAATATTTCTGATATTGTTTATTATGAGTGTTGGAAAAACAGTCTGCTGTCTAATATATTGTGATGAATAAAAGGTTAAAAAAGAACGCATGCATTATTCAAAATCAATAATAAAAAAATCTAATTAATATATATTCTAATAATATATTTGTCTTTACTATCACTTTTTTATCAATTTAACCACACATCCTTGCTGAATAAAAGTATGGATTTTATTTAAAAAAAAAAAAAGAAAAAAAAATTACTGACCCCAAATTACTGACCAGTAGTGTCTATTGTGGTTATTACAAAATATTTATATTTTAAAAAACATTAGCTTCTTTTTTTTTTTTTTTTTTTTTTTTACGTTTTATTCATCAAAAAGTATCCTAAAAAAGTAAACATGTTCTGAAAAAATATTAAGCAGCAGAAACTGTTTCCAACTTTGATAAGGTGAATCCATCATATTAGAATGATTTTCTAAAGGATCATGTGATAATGATCCTAAAAATTCAGCTTTGCATCACAGAAATAAATGATAATTTAAAGTATAATACATTTAAAAAAAATTATTTTAAATTGTAATAATATATCACAATATTAAATTTTTTTTTGTATATTTTGATCAAATAAATGCAGGCTTGATGAGCAGAAGAAACTTCTTTCAAAAACACTAAAAATAGTAATGTTTCCAAACTTTTGACCTGTACTGTATGTATTGTTTTTTTTTTTGTTTTGTTTATTTACTCTAAAAGCTCCAGTAAAAGCACTTTTAGTATCATAAAGTAACACTATTTAGTTCTTTCAGCTGGAGCTTCTGGTGTCAGATCTTGAGTGATTTTGATCAAGTAAAGGTCAGAATAACTGCAGTAATATCTCCAGATGAACTCTTACTGGACTGAAGCAGCTCAGCTTTACTTGATTCTCCATCAATCATGTTTTAGAGTCTCAAATCTGATCATCAGGATCTTTTGAGGATCGTCTCACTCCAGAAGCTTTACTTTCACTGCTCCTCAGCGGAGGAATGATCTTCACAAGCCTCCAGAACATATCACATCTTCTGAGGAGCCTTTATTTCTTCAGCTCTCAAACTCACTGCATTATATGTTTGGATCATTTACATCTCATCTCACTGAGACACATTACTGCAGATATAGAGAGATGACTGATATTTATATTTTATGTCAGTATCTGCTCTACTGTTATAAACATCTCATTGATTTACAGTACAAGCAGCAGAATTCGTCATATAAATATCAGCATCTGCAGCAAATCACATTTCTCCATATTCTCACCACTATTGAGCCATGGATCAAATATGATTATCAACAGAAACCACCAACCACCATATGTAACTGTGCAATATTCTGTCTAAGGTTTTAAATAAGCGGTTCCCTCTGGAATAATTCAGTTTTTCTGACTATGATTTGATAAGTCAGGCTGTACAGGTTGAATGTGACTGAATGAAAGCAGCAGTGTGGCACCTGGTAGACCTCGATGCGCTGCTCGTTTCTCTTGGCGCTGGAGTTCGGCACACGCAGCGCTCGAAACTCTGCCCGGAAACAGGTTGGTGGCGTTCTTCTCCATGCTGGAGACGTTGAAGCGGAAAACCTTGGAGGTTATTCCCTTGGGGCAGTAGGGAAGGTCATCTGCAGTGGGAGAGAGGTCAGAGAACAGCTATCAGTTTCCTCTGCTCTGACACATTCAGGTAAACCTGTCGTCCATCTGTTTATGATTTCGTGCCACAAGAGTCAGAAGTTCAGAAATAAACCCCAATGTGTGAAGACTGAACTCTGTTACTGGAGAACAGGTGCAACAAAGCCCTCAGTTTTACATGGATAAATGTCATATCATATTTCATTTTACATCAACTGCTCTGAAGTACAACACTGTAAACAAATCTGGAGATAACTAAAGTACATTTACAAGAAAATACTATTACACATATTTATTTCACTGTGTTACTTGCCATTTCTTTGTAATTATTTTGAAAGTTTACTAGCAGTTTTTGAGTGAAAACATTGTTTCTATACCAAATTATTTTCAATGAAGGATTGATTCACCCAGAAATAAAAAGTTTGTCATTATTTACTCATCTCATTTTAAGCCAGACCTTTTTATTAAGACATTTAAACATACAGCGGGTAAAATAAGTATTGAACACGTCACCATTTTTCTCATTAAATATATTTCTAAAGGTGCTCTTGACATGAAATTTTCACCAGATGTCAATAACTACCCAAGTAACAAATACAAAAAAAAAATTCAAATCAAGCAACCACATAAATAAATATACTTACCATACACACACTCAACACACACTACGTACAAATAAATTACATATAAATCATAAAAAACACAAAGACCCTAATAAGAGACACAGACAGAGACTATAGACACAGAAAGATGGAGACATTAAACTGTAAAAGAAATGATGCAAAAACACATTGGAAATTAAAACACTTCATCTGTTAATTGCATATGTTATTGACACACACACAGTAGTCTGTGTTGTTTTGTTACTCTTCTCCATTATCTGCTGCCATTTTCAGTAGAATACATATTTATATCTTTGAGTTGTTGTTGTTTTTTTGAGTGTAGTTTGCCATTAAACACACCATACAAAAAGTGGACATCATTCACTAACAACAGCTTATATTTTCACAGAATACACTCTCATTGTAAAAGGTGTGCAAAACACTTTCAACTGTTCTGTCCCTCCTTCTATAATGCTGATGAATTAGATTATTAAGAAACTTGTAGAAACAAGTCCACTCTCTCTGAGTTGGTCAGCAGCATAAAATACTCCCAAATGCCATGCCAAAACCATGTCTGTTCAAGGTGTTTCCACACAAACTCCTGCACAGCAAACCCTACGCTGTCTGAAGTCTCTTCTGCTCAACAAGGCTGAATTATTTTAATCAGTAAATATTGTGAAATATTATTACAATTTAAAACAGCTGTTTTCTGTGTGAATCTCTGTTAAAGTGTAATGTATTTCTGTGATGTGCAGCTGTATTTTCAGCATCATTACACCAGTCTTCAGTGTCACATGATCTTCAGAATCATTCTAATATGATGATTTGCTGCTCAAGAAACATTTCTGATTATTATCAGTGTTGAAAACAGCTGTGCTGCACAATATTTTTGTGGAAACCGTGATACGTTTTTTTTCACAATTCTGTCCCAGTTGACTAAACCTTTTAATTTAATACTTTATATATATTACTCTTATTAACTCTCTTTATTTATTATTTTATATTTTTTTTAACCATCCTTAGAATTATTTTTTATGGAATTAAAATAAAAAAAAAAAATTTTAGTCAACTAATAAAAATATTTACAGAATAACAACGTAAAGCGTAAAGCGTTTCTTCTGGGTCTAAAGCTACTGATGACAGACCACAATCCATTAGCAATCCACTAAATTCCTGACTGGCTGGCTGGCGAGTCAGATGTGGAATATTTATGTACTATGAACAGATTATGCCAGCTGGGGCTGCTGCGGTCCAGATCTGTCCAGACGCGCTGCGCATACTGTACCTCATGCAAACTGCACGCTTATGCAAGCCTCCTTCTTGATTTTGGTGCACATAATACAAACGTGTACAAGTTATAACCTTCTTTCCATTTCAAAAATCAAAAAAGAAAAGCAGTGCACAAAGAGCAGTTCCTGCACCATATGAAAATATGGTGTGATTTTGTATATTTGTGGTTATATATATATATATAAAATGCAGTGCCGTGCAAAGGTTTTTGCCCCCTTCCTGGTTTTTTTGTTTTTTTCCTTCTTTTGCAATATTTTGTCACACTTAAAAGATTCCGATAATCAAACAAAATTATAATATTACACAAAGAGTAAAATACAAAGTACAGTTTTGAAATTATGATTTCATTTATGAAGGGAAAAAAAAGCTGTCCAAACCTGGGCTGGCACTACGTGAAAAACGGGTTGTGCCACCCTTTGCAGCAACACAACTGCAATAAAGCATTTGCGATAAGCGATAACTGGTAATGAGTCTTTCACATTGCTGTGGAGGAATTTTGTTTTATTTGAATCAGCCCACATTGGAGGGTTTCCGAGCATGGATGGACTGTTGTTTTAAGGTCAATGCCACAGCATCATACAGCTCTCAATTGGAATTAAGTCCGGACTTTGACTAGACCACTCCAAAACCTTAATTGTGTTTTTCTTGATCCATTCGGAGGTGGACTTGCTGGTGTGTTTGGGATCATTGTCCTGCTGCAGAACCCAAGTGCGCTTGAGCCTGAGGTCACAAACTTGCTTCTTCATGCATTCATCAATTACGGAAAGTCGACCAGGTGCTGAAGCTGCAAAACAGCCGCAGACCATCACACTACCACTACGTTTGACTGTTGCTATGATGCTCTTTTTATGAAATGCTGTGTTGGTTTTAGGCAAGTGTAACAGGACACACACCTTCCAAAAAGTTTTTTTTTTTTTTTTTTTTTTTTTTTGTTTTTTTTTTCGCATCAGTCCACAGAATATTTGCCCAAAAGTCTTGGGGATAATCAAAGATATTTGTTTTTGCCAATGTGAGACAAGCCTTTGTGTTGTTTTTGGTCAGCAGTGGCTTTTGTCTTGGAACTCTCTCATGGATGCAGTTCTTGCCCAGTCTCTTTCTTACTGTTGAATCATGAACACTGAGCTTAATTGAGGCGAGTGAGGCCTGCAGTTCTTAAGATGTTGTTCTGGGTTCTGTTATGACCTCCTGATTGCAAGTTGTCGTTGCGCTCTTGGAGTGATTTTGGTAGGCTGGGTCACTCATGGGAAGGTTCACCACTGTTCCAAGTTTTCTCCATTTGTGGATAATGGCTCTGACCGTGGTTTTGCTGGAGTCCCAAAAGCCTTAGAAATGGCTTTATAACCCTTTCCAGACTGATACATGTCAACTATTTTGTTTCTCATGGTTTGTTGCTTGTCTTAAAGGGTTAGTTCACCCAAAAATGAAAATTAGGCTGTGTTTTACTCACTCCCGAGGCATCCTAGGTGTATATGACTTCCTTCTTTCAGACGAATCCAGTCAGAGTTATATTAAAAATTGTCTTTGATCTTTCAAGCTTTGTCATTGCAGTCAGCGGGTGTTGCATTGTTCAGTCCAAAAGAAGTTAAATGAAAAGCACCCATCCATAAAAAAAAAGTGTCTCACACAGCTCCGGGGGGTGAACAAAGCCCTCCTGTAGCAACTCGATGTTGTTTTTGTAAGAAAAATATCCATATTCAAAACTATAATAATCACTTTAATCTAGCTTGCGCCAACAGTTGTACACAGAAGCTGTTCCGGGGGAATTACGTATGAGGTCAGCTTTGCGCTTGCACCGCTCAGAAGTGACAAATGCAGAAGCGTAGTGGAGAGATCGAAACAAAACAACGGTCACTAACTAGAAGTACAAAACTTTCAATATAAGCCAAGAGGAGACCTTTGCTAAAGTAAGGAAACTTTGCTTCCTTTGATCCTGTAATCAAACGTTGGTGTTCACGAGACTCACTGGCGCATGCACAGCT
The DNA here is from genome assembly GCF_018340385.1 of Cyprinus carpio. Taxonomy (NCBI): domain Eukaryota; kingdom Metazoa; phylum Chordata; class Actinopteri; order Cypriniformes; family Cyprinidae; genus Cyprinus; species Cyprinus carpio. Next base: position 23,276,244 of record NC_056613.1, read on the forward strand.
CTGACCTCATACATCATCAGCCCGAAGCTGCTTCTGTGTATAACTGTTGCGCAAGTAATTATTACGCTTTGAATATGGATATTTTTATATGGACAGGAGGGCTTTGTTCACCCCCCGGAGCTGTGTGAGACACTTTTTTTTATGGATGGGTGCTTTTTATTTCACTTCTTTTGGACTGAAGCACTGCAACACCCGCTGACTGCAATGAAAGCTTGAAAGATCAAAGACAATTTTTAATATAACTCCGACTGGATTCGTCTGAAAGAAGAAAGTCATATACACCTAGGATGCCTCGGGGGTGAGTAAAACGCAGCCTTATTTTCATTTTTGGGTGAACTAACCCTTTAAGCATGCTTCACTTTGTCAGGCAGGTTCTATTTAAGTGAGTTCTTGATTCAACAGGTCTGGCAGTAATCAGTGGATAGTGAAATTTAACTCAGCTTTCTAAAATAATGTGGTTAATCACAGTTCGCTCATGATTTAACAGAAGGGGGCAATTGATTTTTTCATGTAAGGGCAGGCAGGTTTGGATAGCTTTTTTCCCTTAATAAATGAAATCATCATTTAAAAATGGCATTTTGTATTTACTTGCATTATCTGTGTAATATTAAAATTTGTTTGACGATCTGAATCTTTTTAAGTGTGGACAAATATGCAAAAAATAAACAAAAAACAGAAAGGAAAAATGCCACTGTATATATAGGTTGATCCAGTTCGTCTCTCCATAAGCTTCTCACACCGCTCTCCTTCTTTAAGCCCCACTTTGAGATTTGAATTTACTAATCAAACTCTTTGGTTTCCTTTCTAGATGATCTCATTTTTCTACTGCGGTGTTTTAGGTGGATTTTCACATTATGGCTGTTTTTTCGCCAGGGCTCCAGTGTTGTAGCTCATTTGTTCCAGGAATGGAAGTGCAGGGATTGTTGCTATAAATGAAGTCGAATACAAAAGATTAGTTTGCAGTGATCAGATACGGGTCAAACAACCAGAGAGTGACATCACAGCGATCGCACGTTTGCCCAAACACCTCCAGGCTTTACAAACCAGAAAGAAAACAGACTGCTTTTATCAGCAATACTAGCTAGTTATTGCAAACCAGTGTTATTTTAGCATTATGGTAGCAGTTTATATTAAGGTTCTGTTATTTTAATAGTAGTTAAGTTCAGTGTGAAAAAAAAATTTCAATTACTTCTGAAATATTCATTAATCTTAGTTCATTTAAAGTTTTACTAATACACTATTAAAGTTGCATCTATTATTAAAGCCTATATTATTTAATGGACCTGAGATAACATGAACTTACTACAAACAGTATTTTTATTTACTAACATTAAATACTGTAACAAATACAATGCTCATTTTAGATAATATTACTAAATAAGACTAATTTCATCTTATTTGAAAATATTGCAGTATTATTTATATATATATAAATTATATATATACTTTTGTAAATTCTTTTTTTTTTCGTTTTGTTTTATATACTTTCAAATTTCATTATAATTTATTATTTTAACAATTTTATGTGCTTTTTGTTATTTTTATTAGTTTTTGATTTTTTAGGGTTATTCATTTATTTATTTATCACTTATTTATTTATCACTTATTTATTTAACTCATTTCCACTATAATCACTTTAGTATTTTAAATTTAACTAAAAGGAAATGAGAAATGTTGCTTTGGCAGCTATGTTTTTCTTCTTTTTATTTTAGCTTTATTTCAATTAATAATGATGTTTTAATAGTTTTAATGACAATAACCCTGTTAAAGGGATACTTCACCCCATTATGAAAATTTTGTCATTATTCACTTACCCCCATGTCGTTCCAAACCCGTAAAAGCTTCGTTCATCTTCAGAACACAATTTAAGATATTTTGGATGAAAACCGGGAGGCTTGAGACTGTCCCATAGACTGCCAAATAAGTAACAGTGTCAAGGTCAGGAAAGTATGAAAAAGCATCGTCAGAATAGTCCATCTGCCATCAGTGATTCAACCGTAAACCGGTATGAAGCGACGAGAATACTTTATGCGCGAAGAAAACAAAACAATTCAAAACAAAATAACGACTTATCAACAATTCGCCTCTGTGTTTCTCCGCATCACCGTAGCGCCATTTTGGAGAATCTGAGCTGAACGCAAGCAGCTTACTCTCTTCTGTGTCAGCCGCGACACAAGGATACGTTTTCTACGTGAATTTACGTTTTGCAGACATGTGATCAGCTAGACACAAAAAAAAGTAAAATCTGACCACACCCCAAGCCACGCCCCCAGCACTCATTATTAAAAATATATATATTTTAGCACATTAAAAGATATATCTTATATTCTAAAAATACAAACTGTCCTGTAAAAAATAAAAAGTAGCATTTAATAATCATGACAACAATATAGTAATATATTATGATAAAGTACTATAATATATTATAGTAAAGATTATTGAATTGTTATTATTATTAAGTACCTGCCAAAAGTTTGGAAACATTACAATTTGTAATAACTATCTTCTGCTTATCAAGGGTGAATTTATTTGATCAAAATAAAGTACAGTATATATATATATATATATATATATATATATATATATATATATATATATATATATATATATATATATAGAGAAATATCATTACAAATACAAAAAAAGAAATCTGGATTTTTTGATAAATATAAAGTTTAATGAACAGCATTTATTTGCATTTATCAGATATATTAATTAAATCTGTTAATGCATTTATTAAATAGAAATCATTTTAAATGTCTTCACTCACTTTTTGTCACTTTCATGCATGATGATGAAAAATTATTTAATTTCTCTCTTTTTTAAATCTTATACAAATGTTTGAGTGGTATCATTGCTTCCACAAAAATATTAAGCAGCAAAACTGTTTTCAACATTGATAATAATCAGAAATGTTTCTTGAGCAGCAAATCAGCATATTAGAATTATTTCTGAAGGATTACGTGACACTGAAATTTCTTTGTAAACAACAAATTTATAAACGTTTCTAATGAAGAATGTTGCGTTCCCAAATGCAAATTAAAGCAGCTCTAACAGTGAGTCACAACTAAAAACAGTAGGCTACTGTAACAGCAGACATATAGCATGCTACGCTGGTGCTACGCTGATTTGAAAAGACACAGAGGAGAGGAATTGTTGAATAAAGTTGTTATTTTTGTTTTCTTTGTATACAAAAAGTATTCTCGTCGCTTCATAACGTTACGGTTGAATCACTGATGGCAGATGGAGTATTCTGCCGATGCTTTTCATACTTTCCTGGACCTTGACATTGTATTTATTTGGCAGTCTATGGGACAGTCACAAGCCTCCTGGTTTCATCCAAAATATCTTAAATTGTGTTCCGAAGACGAACAAAGCTTTTACAGGCTTTTAACAACATGGGGGTAAGTGATTAATGACAAAATGTTCATTTTTGGGTGGAGTATCCCTTTAAACTGATATGTTTAGACATGATAGGTAAAAATTTATAGCGTGAATGCACTGTAAGTCGCTTTGGATAAAAGCGTCTGCTAAATGCATAAATTTAATTTAATTTAATTTTAAACTGCAACATGTTTGCAAAAATTAGTGCATTGTTTCACCGATATGCTTTCACCAATCCATCTTATTCAATTTCACTTTCTAACATGCTCTCAGAAACGAGCCTTTGGCGGGTTAAATCTGTTTTCTGAGGTCCTGTCGTTGGTTAGACTCTAAACACGGACCCTACAGAGAGACTCGGAGGCGTCTCCCGGCTCAGATATAAGCATCCTGTGTCTGGGATGTCCTTCCTCTCCTGCCCGGTGACATGATCCAGAGCTCCTGAGAAAGCGCTGAGGTCGGAGGGAGAGGAGTAAACAGAGGGCAGATATCAGGAACGAGAGCACAAGGCGCCGACTTTCTGCTGTCTCAGGACTAGATGATGAAACTTAATCAGTCTGTACGTAATTACACATATCTCAGCCTCTTATACCTTATATGGTTACTTATATTACAGACAATCATAAACTTTAATCGTTTTAAACGTTTGTTTTGTGACCCTTCAATTACTTTCATAATTTTTAAGTGCCGGAATGCACTTTATAATAATTTTTAAAGGGGTAGTGGTTTTTATGATTTGTAATTTTATACAAAAACAACGCTGTAACCTATATGAATGTCTTTATCATCACAGCAAACATTTTAGAACACAACTTTCAATAAAAAACTTTTATATAAAAAGTCTAAAAGCCAAATTAAACATCTCAACTTGCCACAGAGAAGAAGAAAAAAGATGAGTGTATAAACAACCAGAATTTTCTCAAAAATAATGCAAATAGATTCATCCACAATACTACAAAAAGAGCACAGTGGATAGTTACGAGGAAAATGTTTTGAAATAAAACCTGAAAAAGTTCTCAAAGCTTAATGTTGGTGACGCTGAAGTCATGTGACTGGTTTAGTTTGTTTATATCGTCTGTTTAGCTTTTTGCCTCTGGCGATTGTATTAGGCCTTATGAAAGTGCGTTCACTTGTGAAGAATATCATAATGAACAAAACGTGTAAGAATCATAAACTTATGTTAGTCACAGAGCTCATTCTCTGCAATAATCCAAAATGTAATGGAAAAACCCTATTGGGTTTTTTATGGCAGGAACCAGAGTGATATGAACTTATGAGTCGGGTCTACAAAAATGCATCCCTGTAGTGCTCTATGCCAGTTTCAAGATCAGAAATGTTAATAAAACTGCTAGCTAATAGGACCTCCAAATGGGTTTCCAGTATGTTTTTCTCCAAAGGCAGAGAAATATCATTACCATCACACCTCTCAGTACAATGCCACCAAAATCCACTGGAAAGCTGATTAAATATCTCATCCAGGAAGCGTAGAAGCATTCAAAAGTTTCCCTCTGACTGAACGCAAATCAAATCAACTCGAAAAGGCCGATCAAGACACACTATCTTTAAAGAACATCGTGTGTTTTCTCTCAGGTCCTGTGCTGTCTTTTTTCTGCTTCCAAATGGCAAGTCCGAAGTGAAATGAGGTCATGCGGTAAGTATTCTGAGTGCATTTATCAAGCGCTGTATAATAGTGAGATGTGAAGTGGACTGTTGGACTCCTGCGGTCGGTTTTATTGAAGTATCTCTTGAGCGAACGTGGAATCCCTCAATAAACGACACGACGGCTGAAAGGCCGCAGACTGCCAGATGAGATAATGTGCAAAAGCCTGCTGTGCTGACTCCAGCGCTCACGTGACGAGAAACGAGAGGAGAAGAGAAGAAAAACGTGCGTGTTTGTGTGGTTTTGGCCTGAAAATTGCGATCTCTGTTTTGCTTGGAGAAATTTAATCATCACCTCTAACTATTAAACATTTCAGAAGAGCCGCTTTCTGCAACTTGAGAAACAGAGAACATTTCTGGAAAGTTAACTGTGACGATGGCAGTTTCAAGGGTTTGAGTGGCCAATTCAGTCCGCGGGACTGAAAGAGGCTGGAACAAACAGGGCTGCTCCTGGTTAATGGATAACATAAACAAGGTCTGGAATGGCCAAAAATGCTTTCCAGTGATGTCACGCAGTCATTTTTGGATTGCGCCGATAAGAAAGCGTATAACCTGTTGATGCACTTGGACGCTTGGAAAAGCACGATGCGTAAATGATTCCACACGGGCGCGAGCTTCCAAAACACAGCGCATGAAAAGCCATTAGTTTAGCTGATGTGAATGGAACGTGAATATACATTACTCCATCCCTGCCACGTATCTCCCATACCGCGCTTGCTGAAACTGAACACTGCTTAATGGAAAGAAAAGAGATCCTGTCGCCAGTCTGGTGTGGATGCGCTTCAGTGCTAAAATTCTTTGGTTTGTGCTCCAGTGGGACGCTGAGCGTTTGCCATAGTGGTGTGCGGAGATAATCATTTAATACGAAGCTCTTAACATATACGATTTATGTGTTGCAATCACGCGTCTGCCATCTTATTTCCGAAAATATAAAGAAGGGTGTTCAAAAAAGAACAAATGAAATCAAAACGGGCATTAACTTCACGTATAAATCTCTTTACAATCCTAAAAGTTGACTAAACTAACGGCGTCATTCTTCATTTGTGGTGGCAAGTGTGTCCCCTCTTTCAAACCGTTGAAATAAAATTTAAATAACCAATAAATCATAAACATGTTCGGCATTTTTGTATTCTGTAGGGTAAACCCAGTTTGTGACACTGCTATAGTTACATTATGTTTTTAAAATCATATTTTAGTTGAGTTTGAGAGATTGCATTTGGAACAAAATATGCATATTCCCGCCATACCTTAGAGAGGTATCATGGAATGTAATTGCAACAATATAACATTTTTAAAACAAATGAAGTGTTTATGATTTTATTTAACATGTACAATTTTATTAAATTGTTACAGATTTTGTTTTATTTCAGAAAAAAACTTGTGTCCACCAAATTCATGTCAATAATTCAATAAATTCAATAAATTAATATTTTAGAATAAAGACTATAAAGGTACCACAGACCATGTTTGCTGTCTTTTTTGATGTATAATATCCAGATTTTTAAAAAAGAAACTATTCTCCTTTGGGAGAAATTTTTAATTTCTAAAAAGACTAAAAATTAAATGATCAAGAAAACTGAATCCTTAAAGTTATAATTAATTTATCATTATTACTTAAAGTTGCATAGCCCTGCTCATTTGAGAACAAAACCAAATTTGGTAACCCATAGGACATAAGTGGCTGTGTCACCAGTGTTTGGGTCAAAATTATTGAAAAATAGAAAATATTCTTAAGCTTCTATTTTTAATGGATTTTAAAGCATATTAACTAACCCTAACCCGATTGAAGAATGAACCAAAATAATGTGCATAAGCTTTCAAAATTCTTCAAGTGTTCTTCGTTCCGAGATAAAAAAAAAAAAGTTGACTCCTTGTTACTGCACTCACAGGCACATGTCATATTTTGTCCAATCAGATGCTCTCTAGAATAAGAAAGGCCCCTCCTCCTAGTACTACCTGCCACCAACAACTCACAAATCACAGTTCACAAAGACGACTACGCATGACGAGTGGGGCTTTGTATAAGTGTTACACTCTAGGAAAAAGAAGATATTTGAGACCTCTCTTTTCTGAGGAAAGTTCCAAGTGGAACTCCTGCAAGAACTTCTGTTTTGTGCTTCTTCCAAGTTTACACTCTTAAACATAAAGCTTCTTCATTGGCATTGATGGGCTCCCATACCATCCAACGAATCATTCCATTTCCATAAACTGTTCCTTTATAGTGGAAAAACGTTGTTCAGATCATTAAAATGCTCTTCACACTAAGAAAAACTGTTCTTTAAGGAAAATATTTTTTTGGGGAAAACCCCTTTAGCAACCTTTATTTTTTTTGAGTGTACCAACACCACAAGAGAAGATCTTGAAATTATATATAGAAGTTTATTTGATTCAGCAAGTTGTTAGGACGAAGGGTAAACACCAGCACAGTAATAGTACCGTCTGGGTTTGATCTCACTGAATCCCATCAGCGTTCTCCAGAATCTCCGTGCATCAAGTGTGCTAACTAGGGAAGACATTCCCACAACTGACTGTGTCCTTCAAATAATCTGGGGCCCGTTCTGGACTTGGACTGGACCCAGAGACACATGGAAAGTTTGGTGGGGATCGTTTTGCACTGCAACTCCGATGAGCAGAACAGACCAGACAAACCCCGTGAATGCTTTTCAGATGTCAGCCAGCTTTTTCCATTTATGAACAAACTGTATTAAAACCTGTCTGGTTTCGTCATGTGAAAACAGCATAACGTGGAGACACAGCTGCGCTCTTATCACCTGCCTGCAGCAACTCAGAAGAACTTTAACAAACAGAATGACATTATACTAACTCTTCACAAGTGGAACTGCTTGATCAAAGTTCATTACTCAAATATTTTTTTGGTGATTGAGTGAAATAAACCAAATGCTCCAGAACTTCTTTAAAATTGCATGGTTTATTCTCTAGATATCAGCACTGGCCATTAGAGTACTTTATCCATTATTTTTTTTGTTTTTGCATTTATATGACCTCCTGAATCTATTTCGATGGCTATTTTAAAGTTGTTACTAGTTAATACAGAAGGCTCTGCTCTGTCCGTCTCCGGTGTGAGAACCTCCTCCTCGCAGTGGAATTTACTGTTTTCAGGGGAGCCCTGGATCATGTTGAATTTGTGTATCTCTTTAGCGTAGTATTCGGTCTCGGTGTTTGTCCTGGCCGCAGCTCATGATGTCTGTTCTCGCCCTAACTCCTCCAGCAATTCCCTAGTGCTGTGTTATAGAGGGCCCGCACTTGATAGGGCACCCGACTAGGGCCCGGATCTGCGGCGGGCTGGTCAGCCCCGCAGCTTGCTGAGGATCTGACCCCGGATGCTCAACCCTCTTTTCTTGATGTGGTCGATGTCCACCGTGGTGCAGGTTGACAGAGAGAAACTCATGGTCACACTGTTCAAGAGAAGGAAAAACAGCAGATTCCTCTGCCTCAAATGCATGGTTTGTTCTGTACACTTGTCACGCTAGTAAACACAGTTCCAGTTCAGTTGAATAGGTTTAGAAGGATAATGAGACTAATTCCAGGTGTCCTCTCTGATAGGCTGGAGTTCAAGTGCCTGAGCCTGTTTTTTCTCATGAGATTCCATGCTGCAACTTTATTCAATAGAAGGCACTGCACAGTAATACCATAACATCCTTAAACATCCAGCAATGGCGCTTTACAGGAAAACCAGAGCTTCAGAATAGTGTTTCCCCCAGCCGGCATTTCCCCTGAACCGAGCTCAGTGACAGGACTTCTCTGTGCAGAACGCACTCTCTCTCGCCGCTCGCGCAGGTACTGCCAGGCTTATTTCGATCCCGCATGCCGCCTTTTTATAGTCCAGAGCCGGAGTGACCGTGTGCGGTGGGCGGAGCTCTCCTCCGCTTTCCCATTCCATGCAGGTCGCTTTATTTATATATAGCTAACGCATAGAAAATGGAAATTGCACATTACGTAAACCAACAAGGATGGCAACGAGTAGAATATTTTAGAAATGACTGTTGCACGCATCATTATCCCAAACGCCCCCGATTCCTTCTTCAGCTGCAAACAGGAGAGCTCAGTCTGACCGATGGGTTTGTAAAGTCTGTGCGCCGCCTGACTGAAGGTTTAATTCTGATTTCGCAAAATTACTAACAGAAAGTGATATTCTTCTCTTATATTAACGTTAGCTCACACTTTATATAGGTGGCCCTAAACTACTATGTTCGTTAAATCATAATCTATTTCTGGTGTTAATGTTGAATTGCTCTACACACTTCTGCTGTATATGAGGTGGGATACAAACGATAGGTATGGTGATAGGGGTCGTTTAAAGTGTGGGTTAAGGTGTAAAGGGATGGGTCCGTAGTGTTTTTATTATATATAGTGGGTGTGTGTTGGTGTGGTGTTTGGAATTACAGAAAACGAATTACCAGATATACTGACATGCATGTATTTTTAAAAATATACAAGTGCAATGGTAAAAAAAAACATGTATGTACACAATAAGTGCTTTGTATCAAATGATTAATTTAAATGTAATGAACATAGTTAAGGCCAACCTAATATAAATGGGGACTTACATTTTATAAAGGTTTGGATTAATAGGGAATGGATGGATGAAATGAATGAATGACGGTCTTAAAAAATAATATCTAAAGACAGAGTTCAACAACCTGTGGCAGTATTTTTAATTATTTAAAAAATTTCAGAACAAAAGTCTTCAAATTGAAGAACTGAGGCGGGCAAAAAAAATACTGCAAACGACATGCAGACATGTGATAAATCGAATTCAACCTACCCAACAACCCATAAACGGTTGCAGAGAAAGTACAAATTTCATAAAAAAAACGTCAGTGGCAGATTTTCATAAACATGGCACTGTTTGAAAAATATACAGAAACAAATATCAAGTTCAAACACACAGAACAAGATCCAAGTCATGCTGTCGTCTAAAATTAATTAAATCTAATGGACACTACCGTAAAAATTAACTACTTTACTAATCATAAGAAGTGGTGAGCCACCGGCTCAAAATTACCCAAGGACTCCGCGGGCTCGCATTACTCCACTTCTACAACACATTATCATCCAAGCAGTTTAGAGGACCCATCATGCAAAACAGTTACCGATCATATTAAGAACCTCCTAAAGCACAAATACATGCCATGATACTTTTCAGATTTTTAATTGTTCAGACCCAAGAAGCATGAGGCACCTGAACATAATGATCCCCCCATCTTTGAACAGCAAAAAAAACAAAAAAGAAAAAAAAAAAACAAAGAACCTAAATGTAGTTATTGCATGGTGCTTTCTTCATCACAGGGTGAGGGTTGGTCAAAAGGGTTAAATCTTCAAATATGTGTGTGGATCATATCACAATTTTGTTTAAGTTTGTGGTAGAAACAATGGAATCAACTTCCCCACACGGCTCACCCATTGTGAATGATATTTAGTGTCTTCCATAGGTATCATTATCTGTACACTCGGTGGCGTGTCTACGAGAAATGAAAGAACATTCGTTATTATATTCAGGGAAGGAGCATAGGTTCAATTTTAAGGAGCTCTTGTATTTTGAGCAGTGTAACCATCAGGTTACTGTTTCACACATGCATCTGAGCAAAGAAACCTTTTTCCTCTTGTAAGATCTGGTGGGTCTTCATTCAGATTTCACTGTCCCATGACATACTTCAGGTTGCATGAAGTCAATGATGTCAAGTTTACAGCGGAACCTTTCTATATTATGGCAAGAGATCCAAGTGGCCTTAAATCAAAACATGAACAGGACAATGTCCTAAAAAACAATATAAAGAGCCCAGTTTACTGGCAACACATCCAACTATCCTCTTAAAAAAACAAAAATAAACAACACAGCTATGAGGTTGGCTGTAAACCGTTACTGTCCAACGGACACGCACAGACAGTAAACCACACATTACATCACATTCTCTTCAGGAGGACAGAGAATACGCATCATACTATCTATCTACTATCTATAGAATCGATCTATCTATCTATCTATCTATCTATCTATCTATCTATCTGTCTTTCGGCTGTTCTGTCTGTCGGGTCTGTCTGTCTGTTCTGTCCGTCTGTCTATCAATCACTCAATCTATCTGTCTGTCTGTCGTCTGTCTATCTATCTATCTGTCTGTCTATCTGTCTGTCACTGTCTGTCTATCTATATCCAATCTATCTGTCTGTCTGTCGTGTTCTCGGCAATGTTCTGTCTGTATCTATCTGTCTATCTGTCTGTCTGCCAATCTATCTATCTGTCTATCTGCTGTCTGTCTATCCTATCTGTCTGGCTGTCTGTCTGTCTGTCTGTCTGTCTGTCTTGTCTGTCTGTCTATCTATTACATCTGGCTGTCTTACTCTAGTCTCTATCTATCTGTCTGTCTGTCTTGTCTATCATCTATTCTGTCTGTCTCATCTGTCTATCAATCTGTCTGTCTTTCTGTCTGTCATCTATCTTCTGTCTACTGTCTGTCTGTCTGTCTGTTACTGTGTCTATCCTGTCTGTCTAATCTATCTGATAATCTATCTATCTGTCTTTTGTCTGTCAATCCTATCTGCTATGTCATTCTATCTGTCTATCTGTCTGTCTGTATGTCTGCTCTATCTATCTATCTGTCTTAGTCTGTATGTATGTCTGTTCTGTCTGTCGTATATGCTGGTCTATCTGTCTGCTCTGTATGTGTATGCTGTCTATCAATCTGTCTATCTATCTCTCTGTCTGTACTGTCTGTCTGTCTGGTCTACTCAAATTGTCTGGCGTCTTCTATCTGTCTGTCTGTCTGTCCTGTCTGTCTGTCTATCAATCTGTCTGGGTGTCTGTAGGTCTGTCTGAGGGTCTGTCTGTCTGTCTATACAACTCAATCTGTCTGTCCTGTCTGTCTGTGCTATCTATCTTGTCTCTCTTTGTCTGTCTGTCTTTCTTTCTGTCTGTCTACAATGTTCTGTCCCCCTGTATGTCTTCCTAGTCTGTCTATCTATCTATCATAATCTAATCATCTTGTATATAAATCTATCTTCTATCTCTCTATCAATCTATCTGATCTGGCTGTCTTCCTTTCCCTTCCTGTCTGTTCTATCTTCTATCCTCTTCTATCAATCTATCTATTCTGTCATCTGGCTATCAATTGTCTTCTTTCTATCTTATCTATCTTTCTGTCTGTCTAGTCTGTCTATTCTACATACTATCTATTACTTATCTCTGTCAATCTATCTGTCTTTCTATCTTGCTGTCTATATCTGTCTGTCTATCTATTTATCTTCGTATCAATCTGTCCCATTATGTCTAGCAATCTGTCCTATCATTATCCGGTCTATCTGTTCTATCTGTCTACTGTTGTCTAGTCATCTGGCTGGCTCATGTTCATTCTGTCTAGTTAGCTGTCTGGTCTGCTAAATCTTGATCTATCTTTCTGTCTTGTCCTGTCTCTAATCAGTTTATCTACAGGTCTGTCTTATGTCCTGGTCTATCAACTGTCTGGGTTATGGTCTGGTCATTCTGTCTGTTTATCTATCTGTCTTGTCTTGCTTTCCAATCTATCTGTCTGTCGGTATCATTTTTTGTCTATCTGTAAATCTGTCCTTGGTGTTCTATTTATGTTCTATTCATGTATTTTCTAATGGTACTGTCTATCTGTCTGTCTGTCTTTGTCTGTCCTATCTGCGCCTTCTTGTCTATCTTTTTAATTTGTTGTGCTGTCTGTCTGTCTCTCTAATTCTATCTGTCTGTCTGTCTATGCTGTCTATCAATTTCTTCTGTAGTCTATCTGTATGTATATGCTAGTCTGTATTCTGTCTAGCTGTTCAATCTGTTGTAGGTCATGTCATCTGTCAAACTATCTATCTGTCTTTCCTTTCTGTCAATGTTCTGTATGTTATGTTCTGTCTGTCTGTCTAACTGTCTGGCTATATCTATCTATCAGTCTGTCATATATGTCCTAATCGTCTATAATCTAGCTGTCTGTCTGTCTATCTATCTATCTTGTATCTATCAATCTGTTCTATGTAACTCTGTCTGAATGTCTCTTTCGATCAATCTATTACTCTTTCTGTTATGTTTAATCTATCCATCTGCTATCAATCGTCGGTCTATCTTTCTGTAATGTATCGTCCGTGCATATTCGGTCTGGTGGTCTGTCATACTGTCTATAATCTATCTGTCTTTCTAGTAGGCTCAGATATATCTGTTCTGTCTATCCAATGTGTTGTCTATAAATCTGTCATGTCTTTCTTATCTTCATTTTATTTGCACATTCAATTCCGTTTGACGACTTTTTCCTTAATTATGATAATCTCTCTCCCCTTTACCATGCTCATCTTATCGTCCGTTTTCTTCTTTTAACTTCTTTGTATCTTTCTTCTTTTGATTCCCCAGGATCCATTTCTTCTTTCTTTCCTGTTTATTCATCCCTTCATCTATCGCGACCATCTAGCTATTCCGTTTTATAATATCTCTAAGTATATTTTTTCTAGACTTCTTCCCAGCTCGTTTTTTCCTGGGCGCTACTGTGGCTGCTATGCTTCGTTGAGTTCCTGTTCTTTCCAACAAAACCAATCACAACGATTGGCAGGACGGTGGATTTACTAAAAATGTGAGTTTGAATACAAACATTAAAACCGTTGTGTTTTGGAGATTTCGTCAAACCACTGTGAGCCAGTTCAGACATGTGGCAGACACGGAGCAGCTCGCTCGAGGAAAGCTCGCGCTTGCGTTTGTTTCGCGCTGCGACTGAAAAACTGCAGTTCAGGAGTGTTGTGTGTGGGGCTAAAACAGCTGATGTCCCGCAGAATCAGATAGTCCTACAGGTCACTAAGATATAATACACAGAAATAACAAGATCTAGAGTTGTTTGTGTGCTCTTCTGTAGCGTGTAAACAGAGCTGACGCGTCATGTTGCCATAGCAACAGTCATGCGCCCGTGCACCACGCTGAACATGCTTTAATAAACATTCAAATTCAATGACACGATACTAAATATGAATATATTCACATGTTTACATCAGATATAAAGGTAGTACAAATACAACAAACACTTCCAGTATGTATAAATACTTTTAAATCATACTTGTTCTGCATTGCAGTAATGTAAATATGTGCAATTTTGTGATTGGAATGCATTCTGGGATGGAACATGAGAAGATTTTCACTATGATGATGATGATGATGATGATGATGATGATGTTGGTTAGGTTGCCAGATCAGGCAGAAGAGCTCGTCAGGCCGCTGAGATGCTGAGCGCTGAAGACTCTCGTCAGAGGAGATCATCTTCGTCAGTCAGTAACGCAGCGGACAGGTCAGTGATGGGATGCATCTGAACTCAAGAACACGGGCCGTCACACGCCTTTCCTTCCCTTCACACAGTCTGGTGACCCTGGGTCACGTTTATAATTAATAATAATATGTGCTCCATGTGTGAATGAACAATAGGGAGGTAGAATAACAATATATTGTGTCCCAATAATTGGCAATACAAATCGCAACAAAATGTATCATGGATAGTTCTTCTGCTCATCAAGCCTGCATTTACTTGATCAAAAATACAGAAAAAACAGTAATTATCACATGATCCTTTAGAAATCATTCTAATATGATGATTCATTATCAAAGTTGGAAACAGTTCTGCTGCTTAATATTTTTTCAGAACATGTGATACTTTTTTAGGAATCCTTTGATGAATAAAAAGTAAAAAAAAAAAAAAAAAAAAAACTAGAAGCTATGTTTTTGAAATATAAATATTTTGTAAACAATATACACTACTGGTCAGTAATTTGGGGTCAGTCATTTTTTTTCTTTCTTTTTTTAAATAAAATCAATACTTTTATTCAGCAAGGATGTGTTAAATTGATAACAAGTCATAGTAAAAGAAAATATATTATTAGAATTTTTTTTTTTATTTTGAAAAAATGCAGTTCTTTTTTAACCTTTTATTCATCAAATATTAGACAGCAGAACTGTTTCCAACACTCATAATAAATCAGAAATTTTAGAATGATTTCTAAATGATCATGTGATAGACTGGATGTTACATGTGACACTGAAGGCTGGGAGTAATGATGCTGAAAAATTCAGCTTTGCCATCACAGGAATAAATTATTTTTTTTTAAGTAAAGTATTCAAAATAGGAAAAATAGTATTTTAAGTTGTAATAGTATTTCACAATATTATTCCTGTTTTTTCTGTATTTTTGATCAAATAAATACAGGCTTGATGAGCAGAAGAGACTTCTTTCAAAAACATTAAAAATAGTAATGTTTCCAAACTTTTGACCATTACTGTATATAAACCTTGATTGACACACAAACACAAAAAACACAGCAACAGTAAATCCACAAGCTCACACATTTGAGCTTCCATGTATATTAATTATTAATAACTTACATTATTTAATAAAATATAACATTTATAACCAGTGCAAGCATATGTGTCTAACAGTAATTCTGGTTAAATTTAGTTAACGAATGATACATTTGGTAAATGTTTATCACGTCTTACAAGTAATAATATATATAAAAAATCCCATGTCAGTATTGTATTGTGAGATCAGTGTATAAAAGCGAATCATGACATGAGGTTATTGAACACAATGGTCTGTCATTCTTTTTTCTTTCCATATAGGGCTGTATTTTTTTTGTTGTACTGCTCAATAACATGCAAAATAACCTTAAAATCAACATTGAAAAATATCATAATGCATGCCTGAAAAAACCTGTGATATATTTTTGCCAAATTTCCCATATGTTTATTGTCAGTTTTCAAGGTCTGAACACATGGCTAATTAAGTGTGCATGCGGTGTGAAGCCTGTTCTCAAGGCGAGTACGGCAGTCCGTGTTAATGTTGTTGAGCGCGCTGGTTGTTCTGGTGTGTGCTATTTTAAGGAGCTCTCACTCAGGGAACTTTCTCCCTTACACGTTAACTAAGGATTGTTTGAGGCATACTTGCTGAGGTCTTGCAGCGTTACTGCAGAGCATCGGCATCCGTGGCATGCATCTTTGGTTTGTCCCCAAGAGCGCTGAGCAGCCCGAACGTGAATTCTGCTCGGAATTCTAGCTATGTTTTTTTTTTTTTTTTTTTTTTTTAAAACTTTCCAAATTATAGGCTGCGTTTTTGACAATGTAAAAACAGGATTCTCAAGTCCCCGTGACCTCACATCTACATGAAAATACATTTTTCTGGCATGAAGCGTGACAGGCCTGTTTCCATGTCTTGATAGTCAGTCAGTGTTTAATTTAGCTCCTTCTTTAAATATGTATGCTTTACGTTCTTACATCCAGCACTGAGCCCTATTGATCCTCATGTTAAATACTGGCTCTATTTACTCTTTGATCACCGATCATTTATTTGTATAAACTGATTTAAATAACATATGCACAACAGTTCTGTCTGGTCTGATCATAATTAAGTTCAGTTTTATGCATTTAAATAATTAGACATGCTAAAACACAGAATTAGGTAACAATAAAACATGGTGATGAAAAAAATAAAATATTTTATAGGGCCCTAAACATGTAATATTTGTTAAACTTCAAACGGAAAAAAACGGGATCCAGAAAAATTAAAACGGAAAAAACGGATGTTGGGAAAAAATAAAACGGATTTCATAGGGCCCTATATAAGCCTTATGCTATTTATCTTATGTACACGATGGCATGGCATTCTATTATAGTTCAGTTGTCTCTTTGTTATGGTCGCGCTCTCTGTACTACGCACAGCGGAGTTCCCTGATGCGCGCTCACACACACACGCTTGCAGTGATTTTGGCGTCTGCTGTCTCACTAAATGAGGACATAAATACGTGAACAACATCTCTAGAACTGCTCTGAGACTCACTTCATGAGCATTTGACCGTTTCATTTGAGTGGTAGTAAAAACTATCTCATATCATATACACACAGAAATCTAAAGGTATTTCACGACAACCCGTCAAAAATAAAAGTTGGTTGATAACTTGAAGACATTGCGGTAGAAATATTAGCCGACTTTTGTTCAGTAGAATGTATGTAATAGGCTGCTACTAAGTTACTAGTAAAATGATTAAAATATTATTTTTAAGGAATAATCATACAGTATTTCTTCAGTGTTTTAATTGTAATATTAAATGACCTTTATTTTCCAAAGAAAAATTTATTTTGTTTCATTTTCATTACTTAAAAAGATAGATTAAATGAATGTTTTATACCTTAAAAAAATTTAAATACACAACACAGAATTTCTGAGCAAAAAATCGTAAGGCCATTGTAAGAATAAATGAAACCTGTTTTTATAACTTGCCGTAAACCTGGGGGAGACACTGCATTTGCAGTATGTTGGGCTCTCTCGGCAAAGATACCGCTTTCCTTGGCGGAAATTCAAACTAATGTTTTATTGTGAATATGAGATTGAGCTGAAGAATGAATGCTGTATCAGAGTGATATTTTGAATTATTAATGAATTATTAATCTAAGCTTCTAAACAACCAAAAAAATATCAAACCTATATTTGAGTCCATGGCAGAAGGACATAGTTCTGCATACAAGTTTTTAAGACCCTTTGTGGTTGTTTCTTATTTATTTACACACTCGCTGTTGTATAAATGCAATATCACACTCGTAGTCGTTTGATATCGCTCTATATCAGCATGTACCACCTTTAACTGAATTTCAGGGTAATTTTTTCCTTTATAAGGACATATTTTTCTAATATTATTAGATGTATGCATCATAGTTTAATCTATACATTTAAATAGAAATATAGACCCTCTGTAGACAGCAACAGAACTACCACGTTCAAGGCCCAGAAAGGTAGTAAGGACATTGTTAAAAGTAGTCCATGTGGTTCAACCTTAATTATATGAAGCTATGAGAATACTTGTTGTGCGAAAGAAACCAAAAATAATGACTTTGTTGATTCAACAGTTTATTGATTCAACAATTTATTCTCTTTCATGTCAGTCTTCGACCTGCGTTCACGATACGCACTGTTATCACATTGTTATGGTGTGGTCAGTGTGTGGTGACAGTGGTGGACAGTCTCAATATCAGCTTGGAATCTACCACCATTTTCATTGATGCGTTATTCGACACATGGTTTGGTCTGTCAAAAAGCTTTTTGGTAACTTTTTGTCAGCATAGTCTAATATTCTGATGTCTCATAGTCAGATAATCTGAGTAAAAATTCGATGAAAATCAGACCAAGATCTCAAGAGGAGTTTGAAAAGATTTCAGAAGATTTTCAAAGAAAAACAAACTGAAGGATGGGACGTTCGGCTGATTATGGCATAATTGATTTCAATGTTCTCGGCATGATCCGAGGAATCTATGACCAGCCAAAAATCATCAAAAGCTGTTAGCATTTTTTGATATTTGATTTATAATTTCTGACCACCAGGTGGCACTTGCCCAAACTTTTTGAGTACTTTTAGGGCATGGAGCTGAGTTTTGAAGAGATCTGTCAGTGTATTCCTAAAATATGTAATTTTTTGACCAAATAAAAAATGGCCGACATGGGAAAATTGGGTAGCGTTTATTCGTGTTGCTGCTTTGAATCTAAATAGACCAGTCTTGTGATTTTTGCCCAAAGGGTTCAGAAGTTATATGCAAAAATAGGCATTTTTCATATCTCCTGACCACTAGGTGGCACTCTCCTCTTGAGTACAGGAATCAGAGAAAAAAAAATTGTATTTCTAGCCCTTACAGTTCAAAAGTTATTATCATAAACATGAGTAAAACTAATAAGTACAATCGGTGCCATTGGCCCCTGATAACAAGACACTAAGTGCCAGCTTTACTTACAACTTGCGGCAGCACAATACCCTTTTAGCATTAACAAAAAAAAAAAAAAACCTTTCCGGTTTTACTAAAGACACAGTGAAACATTAGTGATGAGAAGGTGTGGACGGTCATTTTTTCATGTGGCTTTCTTTATTCCATATGCATTCTTATTTGTATGCCTAGAATGTCAAAAAAACACAAACCGTCATGTCTTGCCACAAGTCAAACTTACTGTAGTTCTTACATTAAATTGCATACATTTTCTTTCTCTTTGCTTTTTTATATCAGTATGGTACATTTAATAGTAAGTTTAAAACAAGTTTTATGAAAAGTAATCTAAAATTAGTCAGAATACATTACCTAAAACGAGTAACCTAGATTACATTACTAACTACAGTTTTCATCATGTTATCTGTAATCAGTAATGGACTACAATTTGTTAGTGATCTACCCAGCACTGCCTTCAGTACAGGAGATTTTTATGTGATTTTATTCAGGTGAAATGATGGGACACTCTTCTGTCATCATTCACTTTTCTCGTTCTCTCTGTGAACCGCTTTCCATGAGTTGCACAAAATGATTTGTTCACTCAAAGCATCTTATTTGAGGCGGTATGCACTGCATCCCAACCCCCCGCAGCCGTCTCTGATCTCTGACATCAGAATTTTCAAATGGCCCTGCTGAAGGAACCCAGGAACGGAAGGATATTTGCTCTGCTGTGCTTTTTTTATGTTGAAAGTAACTGAATTCCTGCAGGCCTCTGGCTTATTTTGCAGACCCAATTTGGTAATGAGAAATACGTCTTTTTTCAAGTGCATTTGTGGGTTGCCCACCCTTGTTGTGCCCGAGGAATTCTGTCATTTTAAAGCTCACAGAACCGCCACCGCAATCCAATTTACTATTTTCATAATCAAACAATGACATACACACATTTTATTTATTTCCCCTGTGAAGCTATTTTGGGTCATGTATGGCCAGAGCAGTTCCCACACTTACATACCACTCAGACCCCTTCATTGCTCTCCCAGTGTCCTACACTCATTTTATTTAGTGTAACTACATTATCTATATTAATCATATTATCTATATTGTATTACAGCTTATTATATAAAGTTGGGTATATACGTCCAATGTATGTCTAACCTTATCAACATACATACAGTATATTTGCATGTACTATATAGCAAATCTTAACTAACTGATTGTTCAAAATGTATCTTCTCAAAATGTAACTATATTATTGCCCAGCTCAGTCCTAATCTGCTAAATGCTACTAAAACATGTGAAGATATTAAGGTATTACATCAAGCACAATCAATCAGACCTCTAAAAAAGATTCAATGATACAACGATACAATGATACAAATGATTCAGAATGCAGCGGCACGACTGGTCTTCAATGAGTCCAAAAGAGCCCATGTTACACCACTCTTTATCTCCTTGCACTGGCTACCGGCTGCGGCTCGCATCAAGTTCAAGACACTGATGCTTGCATATAGAACAGCCTCAGGCTCAGCACCTCCTACTTCCACTCACTACTACGAGTCTACATCCCCTCCAGAAGTCTGAGATCCGCAAGTGAGCAACGCTTCGTGGTACCATCACAGAGAGGCTCAAAATCACTTTCCAGAACATTCTTGTTCACCATTCCTGGCTGGTGGAATGATCTTCCTACCCCTATCTGGAATACGGAATCCCTGACAATTTTCAAACAACAGCTGAAAACTCATCTCTTCCAAAGCTACTTGATTTCATCATCATAAAAAAACAAAACAAAAAAAACAATTGTCTTTCTCTCTATTTATTTCGTCTCTTTCTAGCTTGAACTTGAACAATGTCTAAAACTTGGTATTACAAGCACTTCCTGTGTCTGTTTGCCTCTTTAAGAAGAATCGCTTTATGTATCCCCCAATTGTAAGTCGCTTTGGATAAAAGCATCTGCAAAATGACTAAATGTAAATGTAAATTACAAGCAATGAAGTATGTAAAATAGGGCACAATGTACTGTTAATATGAAGGACTTTTTCACATAGGTGTTTTAGCTGTATTTGCAATGTGTTGTGTTTAAGGATTAGAGGAAATGTATGTATATACATAGTTCACTTCAATAGATCAGTGAAATAAAATCATTAAAATAAACCTTTAGCTGAAACCGTGGTCCTTGGTAGTATATAAAATGAAAGTCAGTGGCTAACGGCACTTGAATCAACAAAGCATGCAGGCAACATATATTGTTGCTCCTGCTGATATTGAGGTCTTATGAAGCGAAACGATTGGTCTGTGCAAGAAACTGAACATTATTTACAACATTACTACATGTAAAGCCCAAAGAATACTTCAGTTCCCTACCCGATGGTCACTACACTAGTTATGTTGTGATGACATAGGGGGTTTACTTGGGAGCACCAATCCTCTCTGACTTTAAGAGAAAACGCCATAGAATTTGGCTACTGGATTTTGCATACCTGAGCCACTCCCCGTGCACATGGGTATAAATAGGCGACAGGTGCATCCACTCATTCAGATTTTTGCTTCAGAGCCGAGTGGATGAATGAATTTCAACTCCACAAAGCCAATAATTTCTGAGAACTGGAAAGAGAAGAGGCTGTTCTGGTTGGCGCTACGGTGCATACAGCGGTGTCCCTGTCCCTGTGATTCCCCTGGTCGCTTCATCTAAAAAAGAAGTTTCTCTAAAAGAGCAAATCAGGGATGATACATGATCTTCACATGATACCTCCCTACAGGTAGGATGTGGCCTCTGTAGCGCCCTTCTCTGGAAGGCTTGCTTCCCATCATTACTGCCAAGCTGTAAACAACAAACAGGAAAGGCGTGAAGCTCCTTTCATGAAGGTCGAGATACCTTCTCTTAAGTAAAGATTTTCTGTGGTAGGAACAGCGGCATGGCTATCTCCAGCAGCGATGTACTCACCTTTTTGGTCTCTTCGGGTACCAAGGTCTGCGGATTTGCGCTTGGGGCGTTGGGAAGGTTACGACCTTTGCATAGCGTTTGTCTGACTTGCGGCTGCTTGTCAACATTTGCAGTTCTACAGGGTTGTAACGGGGTTCTGGTTGTGGTGCTTTCCATGGACCCCCTATGTCGTCACGACATACATGCGAAAGTATTCATACTACTTCATTTTATTTCACATTTTGTTATGAAGCAGCCTTATGTTAAACTGGTTTAAATTACTTTTTTCCCACATCAATCTACACTCCATTCACCATAATGACAACGCAAAAACAGACTTCATAAATTTATTAAAAATAAAAAAAACTGAAATAAGTACATTGCATAAGTATTCATACCCTTAAATAAATATTTAGCTGAAGAACCTTAACAGCCTCAAGTTTTTTTTTGGGTATGATGCGACAAGCTTTGCACATCAGCATTTGGAAATTATCTGCCATCCTTCTCATCTATTCACCTCTAATGCTCTTTCAGGTTGGATGGGGGCAGATGCACATTTTCAGGTTTCTCCAGAAATATTTGACTGGGTTCAATTCCAGGCTCTGGCTGGGCCACTCAAGCACATTCACAGAGTTGTCTATAAGCTACTCTTGCTGTGTGTTTAGGGTCATTTTCCCGTTAGAAGGCAAACCTTCTGCCCAGTCTGAGGTTCTCAATGCTCTGGACTGGGTTTTCATTAAGGCTGTCTTAATATTTTGGTGCATTGAGCTTTTCTTTTACTCTGACGAGTCCCTCAGTCTGTGCTGCTGAAAAACATCCCCACAGCATGAAGCTGCTACCAGCACACTTTACTTTTGTGATGATACTCTGCAGGTGATGAGCAGAGCTGGTTTCCTTCAAACATGATGCTTAGAATTGAGGTTCATCAGACCAGATAATCTTGTTTCTCATAGTCTGGGGGTCATTTAGTTGCTTTTTTGTAAATTTCAAGTGTGTTTTCATGTGTCTTAACTGAAGAGAGGATTGAGTCTTCCCACACTGCCATAAAGCCCAGATTGGTGGAGTGTTGCAGTGATGTTTGTCCTTCTGTAGATTTCTCCTATCTCAACATATGATCATGGAGCTCAACTAGAGTGTCCATCAGGTTCTTGGTCACCACACTAACCAAAGCCCTTCTCCATCAGTTTGGCCAGAAGGCCAGCTCTAGGAAGAGTCCTGGTTGTTTCAAACTTCTTCCATTAAAGAGCAGGTCAAATGGGTTTTTGAAAAATATCTCTTTTGCAGTTTATAACATAGCTTTCCTTAAATGAAAACAATCTGCAAAGTTGTTAATCAAAAAAGTGCAAGATAAATAAAGATTTTGTCTCTCAAAAGAGAGTCGGTTCTGAATTGCTTTAACGAGTCGTCATATTTTCTAATCTTTTGCCTGTTACCGGTATACGTCACTGCCTGCCCGGAAATACGAACACTTACCTGCCCACAAACACTTCCAAAGTGTTTACATCATGTTGAGAAGATGCTGTGTTCAAGCCAAGGATACCACAGAAATACAATTCAAACCTTTTGTTGTGTGCTTGTCATTTTACCAAGGACTGCTTCTCTAATCTTGGCTTTTTATCTTTGTTGGCTTCTAATCTTCTTTATTTGGACCAACAAGCATCTCGGAACCGCAACCTGTAAGTACGATTGATACGTTATATGTACATTTTCAATTGAGTGCTCAAAATATCAAGTTTTTGTGCCAATATGTGATTTATACCTAGTGCTGCATTAGGTTTCCAGGTAAAGCACGATATTAATGTCTTACTGAAGTAGTTCTGATAATTCGCTGTGAACCTAAGAATGTGTCAATTAATGTAGACTGACGTTGTTCTAATTACTTCGTTTAATAATAAAGAATGTAGTGTAGCACACAGACTTTATAATCATAGTGAAATTGCTGTTTATTGTGCTGCACCAGCAGTTACAGGGTTAATGCGGGAGAGACGAGCAAGTAATAGGCTGGTGCTCCTGTGATACAACTGTGTTCTGATTAAAAGTTAAGACAGAGCGTCTTTTGTCTCTCATTCTTCAAGCATTACAGTAGACATATTTTGGTTTACAAACTGTATTGTTTCATCAGTTAGTCACGTTAGCACTCAGCTAACATATCCACCATTATTGTTTTAAGTGTTCACAGTTTAGCAGCTAAACTTTAGCTGAGGGAACAATTTGCTTGCATAAGTGTTTTTGTATTTTATGTCATTATTATAAGAAAGGGTTGGAGCACTATATTATTGTTTTATGTAAAGGTGCTTTGTCAATGGTAGCGCTGGCTAACTGGCTCAAGGACTGCTCTCTCTGCCAATCACAACAGGCTTGGCCAGCTGACCAATCAGAGCAGAGTTGGCTTATGGAAGGGAGGGGTTTGCTCCGAACTTGCTTGTAATGAATCGTTTCAAAATCATTGGCAAATGACTCTAATATTAAATGTATATTCTGAGAAAATTATAATGTTTCTTGATTTTAGATGCATTTAAACCTGTTGTAAGGGACTCCAGCACAATATTTGGACACTTTAAAATACCATATGACCTGCTCTTTAAGGGTAACAGAGACTACATGCTTCTGTAACCCTTCAATGAAGCAGAATTTTTTCTGAACTCTTCCACAGATGTGTGGGTTGACACAAACATGTTTCTAGGCTCTACAGGCAGTTATTTTGACCACATTGCTTTATTTTTGCTCTGATATGCATTATCACCTTTTATTAAAGGGGTCATATGATGCAATTTCAAGTTTTCCTTTCTGTTTAGAATGTTACAAGCTCTTGGTACATAAAGAAGATCTGTAAAGTTGCAAAGACTAAAGTCTCAAATCCAAAGAGATATTCTTTATCAAAGTTAAGACTCATCCACACCCCCCAAGACGGCTCGTTCTAACACGCCCTCACATCTCTACGTCACTGTGTGGGAAGATTTGCATAACACTGCCCAGATGTTCACGCAAAGAAAGAAGGCGTACCTTTTATTCTCGTTGTAGTATTGTTGTTGCCACCACCACCATGTCGTATAGACGCTGTGTGTTTCACTGTGAAAGCGAAACTACTTTGTTTGGCCTTCCAAAAGAGGACCATATCCGCTTCGTCATGCCTGGAGCTGATCCGTGCTGGTCGCTGAGGAAATACATCAACTTAGCACTGTGGATCGCCGGATCGGCTTTCCAGCCTGGGGTCGTCACATGTGGTTGCCGTAAGCTCCTTCGTCGAATCCACCGGCCGCGCCGTTCTCAACACCCCCCCATACCCCCCCCCCCCCCCCACCTCTGCTCACTCAAGGTCTGTGACGCTGAAAGCGAATCTACTTTGTTTTTGCCTTCCAAAAGAAGACACGACTAGAAATGTTTATAATGGGTTTTATGTTTATGTCTCGTTGCTCTGGCCAGACAGGGCATCACAGTATGTTAAGAGGCATAACATTTCCGTCACACGCTTGATGCATTCCGCCAATCACAACACACTGGATAGCTGGCCAATCAGAACACACCTCACTTTTCAGACTGATGAGCCTTATAAAAATCGACGTGTTTCAGAAGGCAGGGCATAGAGGAGAAACAATAATGTCCAGTATGTGGAAAATAATGTGTTTTTTGAACCTTAAACCGCATAAACACATTTCATTACACCAAATACACAAAATAATGTTCTTTTAAGCAGCATCATATGACCCCTTTAAGGCATGTGTGCCTTACCAAATTTGCCACAGGTCAACTTCACTTGAAGTTTAATAACATCTATATGCAATATGAATGCTCCTGAGCTAAATTTCAACTGTCCCAGATGAGGGCATGAATACTTATGCAATGGAATCATTTTAGTTTTTTTATTTTTAATAAATTTGTAAAGATGTAAAAAAACAACAACATATTTTTACTATACCATTATGGTGTATGGAGTAAAGATTGATGTGGGGAAAAAAATAATTTAAAGCAGTTTAACATAAGGCAGCAACATAACAAAACGTGAAAAAAATGAAGGGGTATGACTACTTTCGCAAGGCACTGTAACTCATGACCGAGAGTTACTTACGTAACCCGTCATGTCCGAGACATTATGTAACCGAGACGTTATATCCCCATGCCACAACCTTGAACCATCACTGGTTGGCAGGGACCTGTTCTCGGCTCCTTAGCGTAAAACCTGAATGAGTGGATGCACCTGTCGCATATTTATGCCCATGTGCTGATAAAAATGTTGTACTCTTTTAAAATAAATTGCAGCTATAACACAAGCACTTGTCAATGCGGCCATCTGTTGTTGCAGTCCCAGTATTTTATTTTTATTTTAATTTTTTTTGTTTTGTTGGTTCTTACCATTTCTTAAGTTTAATTTTCTACTGTCAAACAACGGCCTGGGACACTGTTGCCACCTTGTGGAACAACTAATTAGTGCAAAACAAATTCTACGTGCCTGTGTGACCTGGGCTGTTACAAAAACCAGGCGGTGTGCATACAGTATGCACATACTACTCTGGTGGCGAAATCTGCATCAAATGCACTGTACACAGACCCTCGCTTACACATAAAAACCGAAGTGTACTTTCGGCTTAACGTATGGAAAATAGTCATCAGAAAATCTGTAGACATCTGATTTGTAGCACACACCTGTTTTTTGTTGATCTTAAAGCTGTTGTTTCAGGACACTTTATCAGTAAACTATGATTTTGGTCATACCTGAAATACTTAACAATGTGAAGACACACCGCTGTGAATGTGTGTTTGATCTCAGGGACCTCCACCGAAACCGGCCCGGCGGCAGGGAGGATGGGCGGAGGAGAGCACAGGAACCGGATCTGCCAAGTGAGTCGAAGTCTCCCTCTCTCTGTCTTTCTGAGACACATAAATGTTCTTAATGTTCAGCCTTTCTAAAAGCCCATGCTGTTCTGTCCCACAATCAAACAAACACTTCTCACACACAGTCAATTAAATGCAAAGATGAGGATGTTCCACAAAATGTCTTCACTCACAAAGCTTTATTAAACCGCAGTGTTTCAGTCCAGCATTTTTAAGTGATAAATCCATAAATTATTATACATTTCTTAATATTTTTAGCATGTATCAGCCAACTTTTGGACATCACACATTATTGTGTGAGCTGTGTTTACAATCCACCAGTAACGTTGTAGTATTACCAAGCGGAGTATATCTTAGTATTTCTCTCATTTTTTTTTTTTTTTTTACATTTTTTGTTGAATGTGTGTTCTTTGCTTTAGTTCTTTTTCATCAGTGTTAACGTCCTCTTATCTCCGCTCTCATCTATTTGATTTAATTTTAGGTTTTTCATCTCACTTAACAGCATGAATTACATAATCTGCAGTTATAACTAAATTGAATGCTTGTAAACTGCTTTTGGATTTTAAGTTTTTTTTTTTTTTCTCCATTATTATGTGAAACTAATTATAGTGAATCCAGCGCCAGTGCTGTAGGGCTCGTTGTGGGCCCCTATAATCCCATTAGCTGCAATGAGCGTCAGTCTCCACATGATGGTGTCATTTCCTGTTAAATGAGTTTTACTGGCCCGATCAGAATTATAATGATCAATGAGCACTCATACTGCCAGCGTTTATTTCAGTAATTCACCTGTAAACACTAATGTAAGAAAACAGAAACACCTATATTTCCATATGAAGTTTTTGATAAATATGCTCATAGTTTTACCACTCTGAATTAATTAAATCCAGCTACAAATTCTGAATGTATATGTACCCTGAAGTCTGCCTAACATTCATATATTCTGAACACAATTTCTGTGCATGCGGAGAGCAGCTTTTACCATAACACTGAGAAGTCATGTTAATCCTATCAGAGAAAACCACAGAATCAGCTGTATAAAGAAGAGCCCTACATTTATTTAACAAAACAGAAAGAAGCAGTCATTACTCCAGTCTTCAGTGTCACATGATCTTCAGAAATCATTCTAATATGATGATCTGCTGCTCAAGAAACATTTCTGATTATTATCAATGCTGTGCTGCATAATATTTGTGTGGAAACCATCATACATTTTATTTTTCAGGATTCACAGATGAATAGATTTATTTGAAATAGTTCATAACATTATTAATTATACATGCATTCATTTCCTAAAAAAATACTACTACTAAAAAAAAAAAAAAAAAAAGAAGATAACGTAAAAATAAATAAAATTTGTCCCCAAACTTTTGAACGCTAGTCAATTTATGGTTAAAATAAAGAAATAAATAAAATAAATATAAAAAAAAAATTGTTTTACAGATTGATCTTTTTAAATCTATGGTGAATAAAAACCTTTGTATGGAACTGATGCAATGTTAATACACCAAAGTTAATAATAAAAAAGGTAGTTTTTATTGTACATGAAAACCACCGTGAAAACAAGGGTGGTGAATGAAGTCGAGTCAAGTCTCCTTATTTATATAGTGCTTTTAATAGTACAGATTGTGTCAAAGCAACTGTACAGCATTAATTAGGAAAATAGTCTGTCAATAATGCGAAAGGACAATAGTAAACACTCATTGTTTCAGTTAAAGGCAGTTCATCATTCAATTCATTGAATTCTTTCATTAAAAGAAGCATGACGAATCAAAAAAGCATTTCCACAGTCTGACTATACTAATCACATGACCTCATCACACTGCATGTGAGGTTGTCTCGTTATCAGCTTAGAATTTGTTATTTTGCAT
Organism: Cyprinus carpio; assembly: GCF_018340385.1. Taxonomy (NCBI): domain Eukaryota; kingdom Metazoa; phylum Chordata; class Actinopteri; order Cypriniformes; family Cyprinidae; genus Cyprinus; species Cyprinus carpio. The sequence goes on from NC_056613.1 coordinate 23,304,637, forward strand.
TTTTAATTCAGTTTTGTGTAAACGTGTCGACTGATCGAATAAAACAAGATGTTTAAAATCATGGTCAATGATCTTTTTTTTTTTTTTTTTGCACTTGAAATGGACCTGGCAAACGCAGCAGCTCAGTCTTATGCATACAGTAAGTGTGCATACTGTGCACAGTAAACAAGAAATGAGAAATGTTAGTATGTTAACACGGCCTTTGGCTCAGTTAGCGGGGAATAAAGCAAACTCTACACGTCTCTCAGGAAAGGTCAAAGTGTCGCTTCTGCGCGTCTGCCAAACTTATCTTGATTCTCTCGGCTGGCTGGGAGGTGTTAAAGGGCTTCTCGACGCATTGATTCTCCTTCTGAAACAAAGTAATCGTCCCCTCTGAAGAAGACAAGGACTTTTTCTTCATCTCAATGTCACCCTCGTGCTCACTCACCGGCGCTCTGTTCCCGCTAATCCCACAGCAGAAATCCCGGGATTTGCAGATCTATCACTCCTAATTGACACTAAGTGATCTGTCAGTTTATTGATGAAGCTTTGAATCCAAGTTGTCACAATATATTTTATCCTGAACAAATTTTTCCAGACAGTTTTACCGTGTTTATGGTGCTGTGTTACACAGGTCTTTATGGAGAGCTCCGTGATGAGTCTTAGAGGACTGGCAGCGTGTCAAGAGCTGGACACACTAACACTGTGATTATCAGCATCTGCATTACTGTTTACACATTACTTTATTACCCTGTGGTGCTCCTGAGGTTAAAAGTCCACGGTTCCAAGCTTTTGAGAAGCAGTTGCACTGTATAATGAACACAGTCAAATCTCTGAATACACAGTAGCCTCAGGATATCAATGCACTATAAAACTGATTTGATCTTTTAATTGTTTATTATCTTAGGGTAAAATATATAGATTATGTTAAAGACTTTATGAGATGTACATAGTTGTCAGGATCCATTAGGTGGCACTCAACACCAGCAAAAACCAGCCTGTATAGCACATTAACCCTGTACATATGACTTATTACATAAGAAAAATATAATTATTTGAAATGGAACATTTTATTAAACCTTAAGACTAAAATTCTAAAACAGAATGTTTGCATATGTGTTTTTTGTTGATCCATCAGGCTTTTATGGCTCATATAGTCTTATATTTAGTGAGAATATGAAGGAAAAAAACTGATACATTTTATTTAGACTAAGCTGAGCAAAAAAATATTTTTTTTTGTGCAGATGCTGATATTCATATGATGAAATTCTGCTGCTTGTGAGACACTGACATAAAATTATAAAAATAACAGTTCACACTATATATCCACAAAAATGTCTCACAGAGATAAGATATTAAAAATACAAACATATAATGCAGTGATTGAGAGATGAAGAAATAAAGGCCTCCTCAGAAGATGTGAGATGTTCTGAATGGATGGAGAATCAAGTAAAGCTCATTAAGAGAAATCATATATGTGTCCCTGCAGCACACGCTCCTCAAAAGATCCTGATGATCAGATTTGAGACTCTAAAACATGATTGATGGAGAATCAAGTAAAGCTGAGCTGCTTCAGTCCAGTAAGAGTTCATCTGGAGATATTACTGCAGTTATTCTGACCTTTACTTGATCAAAATCACTCAAGATCTGACACCAGAAGCAGCAGCTGAAGCTGATTACACTAAAGAGCTTTTACTGCAGCTCTGAACTATCAATCAGACGACAGAAGACATGAGGAGATGAGTGTGAAACAGGTTAAACAGCAAAGTTTGATCATGTTAATCATTTTAAGACTTAACACAATTTGTGTATCAAATATGGTACAGTAGGCCTTATAGGGTTAGTGCTGTATACCTGCAATAAAGGGCCTAATGTATTTTTTTATTTCAGCGTTCCTCTCTATTTAAACAGTGTGCAAATGTTTTTTTAAAGAGTAAAAATGATTATTTTAAAATCAAAGACATTAAGTAATGCTGTAAAATGATGCGGTGTGCTGTATATAAGAGAGCACGCTACAGCAGACACCAGACTGAGCAGACGAGCTGTGATCCTGAAGCTGATTGTTGATTTGTGATGTCCTCCTCAGGTCCAGACGACAGTCGGCCGCTGAAGAGCTGGAGGAGTGAGTGTACACCTTCACTGTTTCACTTTGACACGCAGTGATTAGGAGCTGAAATCTCAAGAAACGGGAATGTTTGTTTATACTCTTGATTTAAGAAGGAAATTACCCTCGTGCTGAATTTGTCCTTGGTTAATGTGAGAACAATCACTCTGATTAAAAGACGTGATGGTGGGGGTTCACATAAATAACCTGCGGTTAGGGTCTGGATCACTAGCGCCTCACCACTAGGACTGGACCGTATATCACAATATTCACATTTTATTCATAGTGATTTGTCCTTCATTTTCCTAAAGATTGTTGTTAAACAGTTACACCTTGTCTTGAGACTGGCAAGTATACAAATGTTGGTAACACTTTCCATTTATTAACAATAGTTAACACATTTGCTATCAATGATTAATCCATTATTACCAATTATTAATCGTTGTTAATGCTAGTTAATAAAAATAGTATTCTTCATTATTTGTTATGGAAGCTTGTTTTTGCCATGGAATAAAAAATAAAGAGAATTGTAACTTTTCACCATTCTGAGTTTACAGACTAAAAATTAAAAAAGCACAGACTTTTTATAGCAATTTTTTTCTTGGAATTCTGAATTTATATCTCGCAATTCTGAATTTGTTTTCTCAGAATTGCAGTAAAAAAGTCAGAATTGTGAGATAAAAAGTTTTCCATCAGCTTTTTTTCATCGCATGGTGGAAACAAGCTTCAGTAATTTGTTCATGTTTACTCTCAGTGCATTAACTAATGTTAACAAATGAAACATTAGTGAATGAAAATGAAAATTATAAAGTGTAACCAAAGTGTTAAATGTCAAGTATTTAATTTCTGCACCAAACGCTGCAAACCAAATACAAAATAATAATTATTCTCACACAGGTTTCCTCAACACTCCCATCTGCCATGACATATTATTTTCTGAACATTTACTTTTTAACTTTGCAATGAATCTGTCCTGGCTATAATGGTTGTTTGGTTAATATGGTCTTCTGATTGAAAACTAAGCCATTAGTAATTGCATCAGTTTCAAGGTATGTTTTCTGAGCTGTATTTCAAATCGGGACTGAAGAGTGTGTGTGTGTGTGTGTGTGTGTGGGGAGTATTTGTCCCTGATCTCTTGTGTTTAACATGTTGTCTGTCCCGTGTCTGAAGCCGACGACTGAGGCCACAAACCCCCGAGGGCTCCGACAATGAAAGCGGTGAGTAGATGACTCCCGTGAGCTCTGTTTCTCTCAAACACATTTACTCTGTTTAACCAGACAGCAGCTCCGCAGCTTATGAAATTCAGACAGAATTCAAGCTAATGGCGGATCATTTATTGTATGACGTTACAGAATGGTGCTGGATAAAGCAGCTTATTCAGAGAGAGTCCAGCTGCTGTGATTGATAAAGTCTACACATTCATAAACGCTATTTCATATATATTTCAGATACAAAAACACTTACAGTACAATACACTAGGCTTAAAAGACCTGATAGCGTGAGGCTCAGAAACATGTGATCTTCAGGACATATGCTGCTTTCACTTACAGTCTCAAATAATAACAAAAATAAATAAAAAATACAATACTTTTCTTTTTTTTTTTTTTTTTAATAAATCAAGAGATGTACTGGATACAGTTGCCAGAATATTCATTAAATGACATTCAAAAGCATCAGTATACATATACAAACCATTATATTTATACTGATTGAGCATCAAAAAAAAAAAACTAAAACTTGCTAAAAAAAACTTAAAATGTAAAAATACTTCAGCTAATAAAAATGACAAAAACACAAAATTACTAAAACTTTTTTTTACTAAAGCTTTTGAAATTAAAATGAAAACAGAAAATATATTAAAAAAATAAGTCTCACCGCCGCAGTGCTTGTGATTGTAGATGGTTGCTAGGGTTTTGTGATGCAGTTGCTAGGGTGTTCTGGCTGGTTGCTAGGTGTTTTTTACTGCTCAAAAACGCCTCAGATCTGCCTTTGGTCTTGGGTCCTTCTTTTAATATAAGTCTGTGGAATTTGATCATCTAGCATGTGAAAACATCAGGAGGGGCAAACAGAAATGTGATTATTATGCTTATTATTATCATCAGTGTCAGTAATATATTCATACTATGCATACTGTGCACTCTAGTGTGGTCCAATGATTATTTAGGTTCTGTTTTTACCAAGTATTAATATAAACAGTTTTTGGTTGTCAGAATCATGAGCTTCTTGACCTCTTCATGGAAAAGCTTGCCAAACTCATGAAATAAATAAGAAAATCGCATCATCTAGAGCCGTGACGCATGACTTTTGTTGATAGAATCGCATCAAAAAAGAGGTTTCTGGTGCACATCACTGTCGATTCCCCCTCGACCTCGTGTCACAGGTGGCATCGCGACCTCATTTAAAAACCGTTGTTCTCTCTCGCCGCTTAATCGTGGTGAGCTTTACCTCGTCGCGCTTCACATTGAACTCTGGCGCATTTGTGTCGATGGTGCATTATTCGGAAACGTTGAGATCCAGTAGAGCGCTTGCGAAGGCTGGACGTAGAGGCTTTTTGATGTCATTGCACTAAGACCATTATATTTGACTGGGGTCCGCGGGGGCCCGAATCTGCTGAACGCACTGCTTTAGAAATGAGGAGACGGTGTCAACCTCGCGCTCATGAATATGAAGCAGCGCTCGTGGCGCGCACTGCATTTTATTTGTATATCAGGAACACAGATGAATCTTGTCAGTGACTAAACGAGGCTGGCATTTTTAATTAGCTTAATTAAAAATGAGAGAAAAGGAAGAGAGTTATCAATGTAGGATAACGGGGCTTGTTACGAGGGTCAGGGAGATGGAACTGAACCGTGGCTTTTGTGACAGGCATTCAGAAAGTCTGAGAGAGAATAAAAAGTTACTTCAAAATGATCACGTTCATCTCCTGTGCGACTTTGAGGAGGAGCATTTTAAGGCATCTGGGCTGCTTCATAAGATACTAAGGCAGCTTTGTGTGTATTTGTGGAGTATTTGTGCAATATGAGAATGCATGGCGTCAAGCTCAGTTAAATAAACCATATTCAATACCAATAATTATGTATTAAAAATTGTTCAATGTAATGAAAAATACTATTTTTGCCCATTATATGCTACTGTTGAAAAGTTTTTTTTTTTCTTTCTTCAGTTTTGGATCTGTGAATGGAAAGGGAGTGTATTAAGCACTTTTATAAACTTTAACCCTTTAAAACCTACTGTATCATATTTGATATGCAAGTTTCTAAAGCTCCAAATGATCAACACAATCCAAACTTGGCTGTTAAACCTGTTTCACACTCATCTCCTCCATGTCTTCTGTCGTCTGGTTGATAGTTTAGAGCTGCAGTCAAAGCTCTTTTAGTGTAATCAGCTTCAGCTGCTGCTTCTGGTGTCAGATCTTGAGTGATTTTGATCAAGTAAAGGTCAGAATAACTGCAGTAATATCTCCAGATGAACTCTTACTGGACTGAAGCAGCTCAGCTTTACTTGATTCTCCATCAATCATGTTTTAGAGTCTCAAATCTGATCATCAGGATCTTTTGAGGAGCGTTTGTTCCCGAAGCTTTACTTTCATGTGTTCCTCAGCGGAGGAATGATCTTCACAAGCCTCCAGAACATCTCACATCTTCTGAGGAGCCTTTATTTCTTCAGCTCTCAATCACTGCATTATATGTTTGGATCATTTACATCTCATCTCACTGAGACACATTACTGGAGATATAAAAAATAATATATAAAATATATTAAATAAACATTTAGCAGAATGTCCGAACTGCTCTTTGCCATACAATTAAAAGTGAACTCTTTATTTGCATAATGTAAAATGTTTGTTAATGACCTATGAAAAGTCATAAAGTTATTATTAAAAAAAGTGTTTCCCGTACAGAATGTAAAGTGAATGCAAGTTTGTTTTTATAGTTATTGTTCCAGTCGTGTCGGTTTTGAACTGATCAGCTTTGAGTGGTCAATGTGACAAAAGTTTTGTTCATGTTTTATGTATCAGCCTCCCCCCCGCTGGTTTAATTAACAAAGCTTTTCTTTTACTTTCTTAGCACTGTCAGACTGTGTTTGACGGTGATTTTGTAAACGTGCGCTCTCGTGGCACACCTGAATGCACTCCAGCAGAAGTCTGTCACAAAAAGAGGAGAAGGGCTGTGAAAGTTTGTCCTTCATTTGGGAGCGCTGCCACACTCTGTCCTGTTGAGTTTTGGCCAATTAAAGCGGTTCCTCCCACTGTTCCGGGCAGCGGGCATGCGGCTCTTGGCACCGCGGCTCCTGCCAGGGCGCGCCGTGACTTCCGACCCCACAACAGATGGGCTCGCAGGCAGGCCTGCGCTCCTGGAGCCCGGCCCGGCCCGAATGGACACGGAGGTCGCCACTCTGGCCTGAAGGGTCCTGAGGGTGGGCGCCGCTGACAGGGCCCAAATGCTCAGCGCCGGGATGAGCACAAGGTGTGTGTCGTGTGCTTGGGGGGGGGCTTTCTGGGGAGCCCCTGGCCGGATCGCCGCCTCACAGCAGGAAGAGATACTGTCTTGATCACTGAATATTCATGGCCGCCTGGTCGCCGTGACAGGGGGCAGCGCAGAAGAGGATGTCAGTGCGAGAGTGAGAGAAACACAGAGAGGGAGGAAATCAAACGCCAGTTCACACACAATATAAACACAGCCGCGCCGAGGAGACAGACAGCATCGTGAAGATTGCCGGGGATTGTGGGAAATGCTGCAACTCGCTGTAACACAACAACAGTAGCTGAGCATATGTCCGAGTGCATCTTGAGAAAAACTTTATGCTTCTCACATGGTCGGTTTAAATCCATAATCAGGCTCCAAGATTCAAACAAAACTGGCTTTGCTGAGTAAATAAACCTGACTGTAATAAACATGTAAGTCAATTATGACAAAACTTTGATGTGGAAACAGTTTTCACTCATAAAAAAATTGCTAGTTATTTTCTGATTGACACTTGAAGCTTAACATTAGTGTGCTGTGCATGAAAACTTTGATGTGGAAACAGTTTTCACTCATAAAAAAATTGCCAGTTATTTTCTCAAAGAATTACAGAGAAACTGCAAGTAACACGTGGAATTAAACATAAGATTTTGAAGTAGAAAATCTTTTTTTTTGTAAAATGTACTTCAGTACTCTTTATTTTATTTACATTATAATGACTTACACTGTGTTTTAGTGTATCGTGCTGCGTGAACATAAAACCATGTCTGCATTTGTGATCTGAGAAACGACAAACAAGAAGCGCTACTCTACACTGCTCAAAACTCACGCGTTTGACTCATCAGCGCAAATTCTTTTAATATGAAAATGTACTTACAGGCTGTGATTCAGAAGTGCCAGACTGTCCTTGCAAAGTTGGAACTGCCCAACTTTATAGAAACAGCCTTTGTGCCACAGACGCATTGTATGCTACTGGTTCATTGTATGCTACTGGTTCCTCATCCTCCATAAAATGCACAGCACACATCTGAATATTTGGGTTGAACTGTTCTGGAACAGTGTTGAAAATACAACTTCACCACACTGATTTTCTAGCTGTGTCTCTTTTGGAAGGCCAAAGTAGTTTCACTTCACAGTGAAAACACAACAGTGTCTCCACAATATGGCGCTGGGAAGCAATAGCGAGAATCCAAAGGTTATCCCTTCTTTCTTTGCGTGAACATTTGGGTGATGTTATGTAAATCTTCCCACACAGTGACGTAGAGATGTGGGGGCGTGTTAGAACGAGCCGTTTTGGGGGGTGTGGACGAGTCTTAACTTTTATAAAAACAATCTCTCTTTGGATTTGAGACTTTAGTCTTTGCAACTTTACAGATCTTCTTTATGCACCAAGAGCTTGTAACACTCCAAAGAGAAAGGAAAACTTGAAATCACATCATATGACCCCTTTAAGACAAATTATCCATCTATGGGAGTCCATATAATGTAAGCGGATGGGACCCTCAAAGTTGATGCTTCAAAAACCATGCAAACTGAACATGGTGGTAATTCATGTGACTCCAGAGTTGATAAATTAATGTCTTTTAAAGCAAAACAATAGGTGTGTATGAGTAAAATACTAATATTTAAAACAATGGATTCTGAGTTCATGGTAACACATTTTAGTTGTATTTATTTTGTATTTATTTTTTATTTTTTGCTTAATTAATTTATTCATACAAAAGTGAAAGTGACGTGATATTCAGCCAAGTATGGTGACCCATACTCAGAATTCGTGCTCTGCATTTAACCCATCCGAAGTGCACACACACAGAGCAGTGAACACACACACACACTGTGAACACACACCCGGAGCAGTGGGGCAGCCATTTTATGCTGCGGCGCCCGGGGAGCAGTTGGGGGTTCAGTGCCTTGCTCAAGGGCACCTAAGTCATGGTATTGAAGGTGGAGAGAGAACTGTACATGCACTCCCCCCCACCCACAATTCCTGCCGGCCCGGAGACTCGAACTCACAACCCTTCGATTGGGAGTCCGACTCTCTAACCATTAGGCCACGGACTTCGAGGATCATTGGCTGGGATCTTATGGATTACTTCTTCGTCTTCGTTCGCATGGTTTTTGAAGCATTAACTTTGAGGATCCTATCCACTTGCATTATTTGGAATCACATAGATGGATTATTTTTAAAGGGGTCATATGATGCGATTTCTATTTTTCCTTTTCTTTAGTGTGTTATGTAGCTATTTGTGCATGTATAAGATCTGCAGAGTTACAAAGCACAAAGTCTCCCACAAAAGGATGTATTCTATCTAAAAGAGAAGGCTGATCCAGACTGGGCTAAAACGCCTTGTTCAAACACGCTCCCACATGTCTACATCACGATGTGGAAATATTTGCATAATGCCACCAAAATGTCCACGCAAAGAAAGAAAGCGTGGTTACAGTAACCGCAGTAGTGTTGAAGCAGCCATGTCAAGAAGACGCCGTGTGTTTCTGTGCCGAAGCAAAAGCACTTTATTTGGCCTTCCGAAAGTAGATGCAATGAGGAATCATTGGTTAAGATTTATGTACAACAGAACAGCACAAACCCAGATTTGTGCAACGCATTTTATGGACGACAGTTTTGTGAACCTAGAGTAGCCTTCAAAGCGATGGCTGTGAAAAGGCTTATTAAAAAAAAAAAAAATGACAGCTACTGTTAATTTACTCATCTATGACAAACCCCCTCATACTCAAAAACATACACTTAAAAATGTTTTCTTAATAGTTAAAGTATTTGGTATTGACTGTTCAAATGCAGAGTTTTGCGCATTGTAGAGTGTCACGTTGTGTGTGTGTGTGCGTGAGAGAGAGACAGTGTCACTCACAGTGGAGTCAGCTGTCTTAACCGTCCGTGGCTTGTGTACTGCAAACACATATGAGCTTCATCACTGTGTCTGTCACCTGACTCTGTTCCCCTTTCAGCTTGAACTGATGGTAAAACTAAGGACATTATTAACTGTCTTTACATTTATGTTGAAAGCTGAAGCTTGTGATTATGGAAAGGGGCGTTACATTTCCTACGCGTGCTTGTGGTGTTCGGTCAATCACAGTGCACTGGGTCATCTGGCCAATCAGAGCAGACTGCGCTTGTCGGAAGGAGGGGCTTTGTAGAAAATGACGCGTTTGAGAGATGTCTCTTGCATGTCTCTCTTTGTTAACACACCTGATTCAGATTATCAGCTCATTAGAAGTGAGCTCCGTGCATGAACTGTGTTCCCATTGACATGCTCCCTACACAGTGTTCATTGCAAATCTGTTGAAGTTTACTTTACTTCGGAACATTCATTCACAGATTTGCGCTGCGCAACGTCTTCACACACGGACAAGTGTGACATCATAAACATCTGTAGATAAATATGGTTTAAATTCACGTCTCGCACAATTCAATGCACTTTGAATGGAACATATACGTTCACTTCGAACTGGAATAATGGCTGAATATCCTGTGATGTCCACTTCGCAGGGCACTTACGTTCAAATAGAACAAACGTCTGAAGCCATAAGAGAAACATACAAATTGTGCAGAACAGGGGGCGCGAGGACTGGAATTGAGAACCGCTGAAGTACAGTATTTGAAAAATAATGTGTTTTTTGAACATTAAAGCATGTCAACATGTTCTGTTACACCAAATACACCAAATAATGGATCTTTAAAATAGCATCCATCTGACCCATTTAAAGACTTTGTGTTTATTTGAAGAAAGAATTTCATAAATATCTGAACAACCAAAATACAGAAACATGCTGCAAATACTCACTACTAACTAGTGCTGTTAAACGATCAATCGCGATTAACTGCATCCAAAATAAAAGTTTTTGTTTACATAATAAATATGTGTGTACTGTGTCTATTTATTATGTATATAAATACACACACATACAGCATATATTTTGTGAATATTTAAATGTATATATTTATATCTATAGAATTTCTGTCATATATAAATATATTTAATATATAAACGTAACATTTTTCTTAAATAAATACATGCATGTATGTGTCTTTTATATACCATAATAAATGAACACAGCACACAAACATATATATATATATATATGTGTGTGTGTATGTATGTGATGTAAAACAAGTAACTTTTATTTTTCGGATACGATTAATCGCGATTAATCTTTTGACAGCACTACTCACAACGCAACCAAATACTATACAACGCTGAAAATACAACACAAACTATATACAGAAAACTGCAAATACTCAAAAAAAACCAAAAAAAAAAACAAACAACAATAATAATAACAATACATTTGTAGCAGGTGTTGTAAAGTGAGGGGTTTTCTTAATTTGCTGGTGTTTTTTCAATTTGCATGTGTTTTCTTTAGTTGCAGCGCATCGAGCTCTCTTGGCCACCATAATATTATAGGTAGTTATATGAAATGTCTTGTATTTCCCACTGAACTATTAACAAGATTAACACATTTCACATGCATTTTCTAGACAATCCCAGTGATTCCAGACCTGGAGGAGGTTCCAGATGGAAGACCTCACACATGCAGATCGCTGCTCCACCCAGGTATCCTTCGGTCCAAACAATAATCATCAAGCAAACAAACTCTCATATGCTTCAACATCTGCTAGATCTTGCTGAGAAGCTTAGTTAAGTTAAACTGTCTATATGCTTCTGGCTTAAAAGACACTTTGGTACTTAATAAAGAGACTTTATTTCCATTAACCTTCCTGCTGTATTATATTGTAATATATTATATTTTATTATATTATTTTATATTTAAAAACACATAGGAAAAAGTATAGTTTTATGGGTTTTTGGTGCCAGTGACCCTCAAATATGCCGATCCCCTTGTTTTGGACCCCTTCAATAAATATAAAGGCAGCTATTTATTTTCATGTATACAGACCCATTTATTCTCTTTGTAAACATAATAAGCAGCAACAAATCTTAAAGTTATAATTTCCCAAATAAAATAATTGGTGTTAGTTTGTTACTGTACTGAAGCCAAAACAAGTGACTAAAATACTTTGTGTTGAGTTAACAGAAGAGAAACATTTTTCAGTTACATTCAGATTTACTTGTATAGTGCTTTTCACAATAAATATCACTCCAGAGCAGCTTTACAGAGAACATTGTTTCACAAAAAGTCTACCCACATACAAGACAAAATAAATAAAACAGCTGGTCTTCAGTAGTTACCGCTTTATATTTCCACTAAACGTGTATAATTAATGTCCTAACACAAGCCTGTGCACACATATCTGCCAAAAACACTTGTATATGTCGTGCAAACTGTTTGTTTCCGTCTCATGAATAATGGGTTTAACAATCAGTGTTCATGTCTGTGGTTTGTCATAATACGTCGTCAAAGTTTGAATTCATTCTTAATTGGATCGATGGAGCTGAAGCGTCTATAAAATAGTCTTTAGACGCCTACGTGTTTATGGATCTCTCTTGTCTGCAGTATCCAGGTGAACAGAGTTATGACCTACAGAGACCTGGACAACGACCTCATGAAGTACTCGGCTTTTCAGACCCTGGTGAGATGGTGAAGCCGCTCACCCATCATTACCCATCATTCCTCAACAACAAACACTGCTGCTTTGTGTAAATCAAGGAGAAATAAAGTTAACTGCCTAATTCATCCGTCACGTCCAACATCTGTTTTGATTTTTGGACTGCCCTGGCGTTATATTGCAATGCTTCAGTGTAGTCAGTGATGGCTTGGCTAATGTTTGTGTGTGCTGAATGTTTCTCAGGATGGAGAGATTGACCTGAAGCTGCTCACGAAGGTTTTAGCCCCGGAGCAGGAGGTGAGAGAGGTGAGCTCTGCCAGGTAAATATAGCGTCTGTCCGGCTCTTTCTAGGCCGTGTAAGAGGGTCAGACCAACAGATTTATGAAGTCCCCAGCAGCATTCTTCATCTCATACTGTCCCACAATGTGTTTACAGGACAGTTCACCCAGAGATGAGCGCTCCGTCTTCATTTACTCGCCCTCATGTCGTTCCAAACTTTTTTGACTTTATTCTGTGGAGCACAAAAAAAGATATTTTTGAAGAAACCTTCACTCTTCTATATAGAATGACAGTCCATTCTGACTAGGATCAAAAACATTATAATAATAATATTAATAATAATAATAAAAGCATCCTGAAAGTGCATATGATTAATAAAAAAAGTACATTTCTTGAGAAATAAATTTATTTGAATTGTCATATCTAGAGTTAAAGAATCTCGATTTATTATTCAGCATTTTGATGATATTTAGTCGGTCTTGTATCTTATGTATTTGTTTATTTTAATGGTTTAAAAGATGAAATCATTCATTTTAAACAGTAGATCTCAACATGAAAAACAGTGAAAACGGCATGTTTGACCCAGTACTGTAAAACATGTTCCATCCTTTAAATTAGAATTGAAACTAGAAAACAAAATATAAATATTAGAGAAAAATATTGAATTATTGTTACTGAAACACATATATTTTTTTAAATAATCATAATATACTATAAATGCCAACAGCCACATTACAAAAATACTAAAATATTTACAATTGCAACACATATGCAACACCCTAGCATTCCCACTCCGATTAACGCTAGCAACCTATCCTGGGAACCCTAGCAACGGGCCCTCAGCAACCATCATGGGGACCCCAGCAAACCGCCCCTAGCAAACCACCCCAGTTACCCTAGCACCACATAGCAACCACCATAGCAACCACCCTGATTACCCTGTGCAAACCACTCTGGGTACCATAGCAAATGGCCCTAGCAACCGTCCTGGGTACCCTAGCAACCACCCTAGCAACCCACCCCGGATACCCTTGCAACACACATAGGCAACACCCTAGCAACCACCCTGATTATCCTGGCACACACCCTGGGTACCCCTTTCATTTCCCTAGCACCACCCAGAATACCATAGCAACCACCCAGAATACCCTAGCAACCACCAGAGGGACCCTAGCAACTGCCCTAGCAACCAACCCGGGTACATTGTTTACCCAGCCACAACATAGCAACACCCTAGCAACCACCCTAATTACCCTAGCAACCCGCCCTGGGGACCCTAGCAACTGCCCTAAGAAAAAAAAAAAAAGCAACCATCCTGGGGAACCCTAGCAACCACCCTAGCAACCACCCCAGTAACCTAGCAACCAAATAGCAACACCGTAGCAACCACCCCAATTACCCTAGCAACCGCCCTAGCAACCACCCTAGGCACCCTAGGAACCGCCCTAGCAACCACCTAGAAACACTTAGCACCGGAGGGCCGAGTTTTTGGCCACTGCAAGCACCACTCACAGTTTCTTCAGGAAATGTACATTCTATAATATACTGTGGTAAAATTTTTGAATCAAAAACGACAATAACACTGCTTTCCACTGTAGCTCAATACAGTGTGAACATTTTTAAGTGATGACAAATTTATATTTTTGAATCAAATTAATTGAAATTGCAGTTTTAATGTCAAAGATATTCTGAAGAACCCTCTCTCTTGTTATACAATGACATTATTTAAGACAGAAATGATTAATCAAAATATTTTTAAAAGAGCACTATAGAAGTACATATGATTTGCGTACTATATTCTAAGTGTGAGGAAGTGAAACATGGCACACAAGTCATAAAATCTTCTTTATTCCTACATTTTTCAATCATTTTGGAGCTCGACAGACATGCTAATTATGAACAGTCCTATATATCACATTATATGGATATAAGATACATAAAGATCTGTCAGAAATTCTCCTTTTGTGTTCCTCGGCACGAGTGTAAGTGAAGCTTCACGTGGAGCTGAACACTGTACTTCTGGTTTGGTGGTGTCTGTGCAGGAGGGACGCGGGCTGGGATTGGGATCATCTGTTCACCGAGGTCTCCTCTGAACCTCCAGACGGGAATGGGATCAAGGAGAGCGGGAAGATCAGTCTCCCCGTTCCTGTGGCCTGAGGATGGATTTACACGTCATGTGTTCAGATAATATTGTTCATATTGAATGTGTTTCTGGACGTGTCATTGCGTACACTCTCTGTGTGTTTCTCATTAAGGATAACCTTGCAAACCCAGAAACATTGCTTTTCTTAACTGGATCAATCTGGAGACATTTGTCACCGTTTGTAGTATCTGAAAAAAACAAAAACGTAAATCCAAGGTTAATGAGCGAGGAAACTAAAATCCAGTTGATTGAGTTAAAATGAACTTTGCACATCCGAGCAAGCCGGGCCTTATCATTATTGACCCACACCATCGACCCTCTGAGCTCGTGCTGTGCTCATGCGCTTCATTCCTGTGTTTCTATCACACCGTGTGGATTAACCTGCTTCACTTTCCACAGAATATCAAAGATATGTGTTTAAATTGCCACTATTTGGAAAAATGTTCGTCTCATGAATCATTCATATCATTAGTTAAAGCTGAAATGTTTCATTGTATTTTGTTGTTGTTGTTGATGATAATCAGTATGTATCTTGTATACTATGTATCTGTTTTTACAGTTTTTCTCAATCAATTTGAGACTTTTTTCCAGTGCAATGGATTTGTTCTCAAAACATTTAACACAGCTTTAACCAAACAGTTCAGCTTTACTGCAGAATGAAGCACTGCATTTTTTCTAGTAATGCAGTTATTCAAATTTAATATTAACATCAAATCTATAGTTGTGTCCCTTATTTATTATATTAAAACACATTTCGCTGTAGATGCACAAATATGCTAATGAAAATATACATGTTTATTGCATTTTTTTTAACAGGGCGTTTTGTTTTACATATATCGTGTATATCTAAACTGAATGAAAAATTGTTATTAACACCTGTTATCATCCATGAGAAAAAACTAGGGCTGTCAAATGATTAATCACGATTAAATCACATCCAAATAAAAGTTTTGTTTACATAATATATGGTGTTACTGTGTATATTTATTATGTATATATAAATACACACACATGCATGTATATATTTAAGAAGAATATGTTATGTTTATAGATTAAATATATTTATATATAATATAAAATATAAGAATATAAATATATAAATGTATATAATGTAAATATTTTCTAAATACATAATTTATGTGTGTGTATTTATATATACATAATAAATATACCCTGTACACCATACATATATTATGGTAAACAAAACTTTTATTTTGGATGTGATTAATCGTGATTAATCATTTGACAGCCCTAGAAAAAACAAATTGCCCTTTTAAACTACAAATCTGTTTGTGCCAGAACTGCAAACAAACTTTTCTGAAAACTACAGATTCACAGCACAGTGGTGGATATATATATATAATTTTTAATTTGTATGAAATGAATGAAAACGTTTAATCTATTTAGGAAAATTACAGATTATTCAGATCAGTGCGTTGACTGGATTGGAGACGTGTGTCAAATCCATTGAGAAAAACTAAACAGGTTAAAAGGTTAAAAGAGCATCCATCATTTTGACCAGTAGACTGAAAATAAAAACAGTAAAAATAGCATGTTCTACACTCTGTCGTTATTGATAAATAAAACTAATAAAATTGTTTTCAATAACTTAAATATAGCTTAAATAGAATAAAATAAAAATAGAAATGTTTTATGACTAAAACACACTGAAACTGAAGTACTAAAATTGCTTAAACTAAAACTGAGATATATATATATAAATTAAAGCAAAATAGAACTATTAAGAAAACTAATGCAAAAGCACGTAAAATTACTTAAACTGTTAAAAAATAAAAGATAATTTAATACTATAATAGTTTATAAATCATACTAAAATTTTTCACATTTTTTTCACTATAAATGAACACAGTGTAAACCCTTTTAATGCTTTTTAAAAGTTTTTGTTTTAACGATGACAAAAGAATAGTTTAATCATAAATCATTATGGGGGAAAAACACAAACTTACTTGAGCGAGTTGCCAAGGCAACATCTCTCATTTTTGTTTAAAGTTGAAATATTAAAACAAGTATACCTAAATATAGAAAAACTACTTAAAAAATACTTAAATGACAAAAACACACACAAAAAATGTTTTGCTAAAAGTTTAATTAAAATCAATCATCAGTATCAAATGTAATTATTTTTCCAAATATACTGCAATAATATATCAAAAGGTAACACTTTATTGATAGTCCAATTATATACATTCTACTAACAGTAGTAACTTTGCAACTACGTGTCCACTAGCAGTCATTGGAGTATTAGTAGACTGTCTGCTTAATATCTGCTCACACTTTTATTATTAAGGTAGGGTCCCAACATACTGACTTTAAGAACGTTTGCAAGTATATTTCAGCTTATTCTACTAACCCTAAACCTGACCGAAAACAGTCTACTCTGAGAGTTAGTACACATGTAGATGCAAAGTTACTTATAGTTAGTAGAAGTCTGAGAGTGGACTGACAAAATAAAGTGTAACTATCCAAAGATACTAAACTAACACTGGCTCAAGGTCTAGCACAACTTCCAAGCCGATGCAAGAACGTTTTCTCAAGAACCTGTGATGTACATGAATACATCCACACACACAGAAACACACTCTTGCTGCACTTCGTCTCTCTGCTCTCTCCTCCTACATGAGCTTTTTTGGGCTCTTTTAATGAATTCTGCCATATGCCCCGAGCAGCGCCGCGATGCCCCTTCCTCCCCCCCCGCCGAGCTGGTGAAGTGCCCATCCATGTACACGACAACCTCTAGCTGTCTCTCTCAGGGATGCCAGCGCCTGGCACGCGCTCACAGCCAGTTTAGGAGGCGGTCAGCCGCTCAGATTAAAGCTCTGTGATAGCGGGTAACTGACCCAGCCTCAACCAAACGCTCCCATAACCGACCCCGTCCGTCGACTGAGGATTAGGTGACAGTGAGAGAGAGAGAGAGAGAGAGAGAGAGAGAGAGAGAGAGATGCTTGGCATGAGACTGAGTCCAGATCCTCAAAGTCACCTCTCTCTCTGTCTCTCTCTCTCTCTCTCTCTCTCTCTCTCTCTCTCTCTCTTTGTCGTTTTATCTCTCTCCATCTTGCTTTCTGTGCAGCTCCACTGTACTGCGTCTCTCCCCGAGATTATAGCTTATTATAGAGATACAGCACCAAAATTCCGAATCATCCTGTCATCAGTTACTGCCCTCATGTTTGGTTCTAAACCTGTGTGGACTTTAAACCCTATGAGTGGTTCTGTATCATATTTAATAATGCTCAAATTTTCTAAGGCCTCAACACGATCAAAAACATCTCCATGTCTTCTGTCGTCTGATTGATAGTTTAGAGCTGCAGTAAAAGCTCTTTTAGGGGTAATCAGCCTTCCGCGGCTGCGTCCTGGTGTCAGATCTTGAGTTGATTTCTGGATCAAAGTACAGGGCAGGAATACTGCTGCAGATAGAAGCTCTCCAGATGACCTCTACTGGAACTCGAAGCAGCTCAGCTTTACGTGAATTCTCCATAAAGCATGGTTTAGAGTCTCCAAATCTGATCCTCAGGCTCTTTTGAGGAAGCGAATAAAAATTTTTGTTTCCAGAAGCTTTACGTTCACGTTCCTCAATCGGAAGGAATGATCTTCACAAGCCTCCAGAACATCGCCCAATCGTTCTGAGGAGCCTTTATTGCTTCATCTCTCAATCACTGCATTAGATGTTTGGATTCATTATACTCTCATCTTACTGAGACAGATTATTGGTCGATATAGAGCACAGACTCATATTTATATTTTAATGTCAGTATCTGCTGCACTGTGTCATAAAGATCTCACATGATTTACAGTACAAGCAGCAGAATTGTCCTCATCTATAAATATCAGCAAAATAAACATCTGCACCAAATGCTGCATATTTTTTTTCTAACTATAACTAAAATTTAGCTGCTTTTGTCCTTCAATGCACACCATATCCGACTATATAAGCCATAAAGAGTGATAGGATCCAAATGTGATCCTCAATTAACACATCTACTCAACCACAAACGCAATGATGGAGATTTGAGAGGAATGCCAGAGAAGACAATGACAAGTGAGGATAAACATAATTTTAATCTGTTTCTCCCAAAAAGCTCTATTTAATTATTGTGATGATGCTACTGATGATAGAATTTTTATGTTTTTAGAACTATTTCTTTAAGACAAAGGGATTGGTTCATGCAAGACAACTACATTAGATAACCTCCAGTACGGTTTTAAAGTTGTGAGTCAACCTATGTTATGCCAGAAAGGCAATGGCAAAAAGAAAAAAAACAAAACAAAAAAAAACATACTATTTAAAAAAGGTCTACTATTGTAATATTTATTGCTTGTGATCAGACTCCAGTTCTTCAGTCACAGATCTTCCCGAAATCATTCTAATTGATGATTGCGCTCACGAACATTTTGCTAGATCAATGTTAAAAACAGTGTGCTGCACACTATGTTTGTGGGAAACCGTGACACGTTTTTGTTTTAAGGATTCACCGATTAACAGAAAGTTCAAAAGAACGGCATTTATTTGCAATAGAAATCTACTGTAACAAATTACATGTTCTTACTGCATTTGATTATTTAGCACTTGATGAAAAAAGCAAAGAAAACTCTGACTATATCGGAAAGCCAAAAAAGACGGTCTTTTCCCCCTGTTTCATTTCTCATAGCTACTAAAACAAAGCAGGGGGAAGTCTTACATTTTTATTAAAAATGCCCTCTGGCCCTAAAAGTGAAGCTGCCGGAGCTCCACGGGTCTGGATTCATGTATTTGGATAGAGTCGGATGCTTAATTGTCATTCAGAATGGAGATAATTGCCTTTGGTGCCGTTCTAATATGTTTGGGTGGTGACAGAAGCTCCTCCATCTTATCTGCTCTCAGTATCGCCCATCCATACGGCCCAGGGCAATATACAGCCGTGTAATTAAAGTGTAAGAAAATGTGCAGATTGAGAGATATGGGAGAGTGAGGGGTGCGGACAGACGTGACCAAGCGTGGAAGTCACAGGATGTTATGAGCACACGCTTATACCTGTCCGACCGTGTGCCGGGCCTCGGGTCCCGACCTCTTATCAGGGGCCGTATTGTTTGATTCCTCACTGGCTTTGGCTACAAGAAAGCACATGACTTTATGTGTAGATACATCAGGGGCATTAATGCACTGAGACTCGTATCATGAGGAATCAAACTGTCCTTGATCTTTAGAGATAATACAGACATTCATTATGGAAACATACTGTAACTTTCAGAACTCAAATTATTTATAGGAACTGAACTGTAAAAACAGCTCATTCTGAACTGCTCCAACTTTGTCACACAGATGAACATTTACACATCAATGCAAACTTGTGCCATCCAGTCACAGCGAGTAGATACTGTACTTTTATGTGGTAAAGTGTGTGAAAGCTTTAGCTTTTCTTGTCCGCTAGAAACCAGCAGCTCATGTTTAAAGCGATCGTTCACCTAAAACTTAAAATTCTGTCATTGTTTACTTACCTTCATGTCCTTGAATAGTTTTCTTTCTCATGTAAAACACAAAAGATGGTTGAAGAGTATTCAGCTGTTTTTTCCATGAAATGATAACAAACAGGGTCCAAATGTTTCCACCTCCAGAAATAACGACAGAGTACAAAAACTCAAACAACTCAGTACTCTGAAGCAATACAATCTCTTTGTAGAATGAACTGAGAAGAAATTAAAGTGGTAATGTGACCTCACATCAAAATATACAGACTTAATTTAAATAAAAATAAATACAAACACCAGTCACCAGTTCAGCATCTGTCTTTTGATCTTTATTATATTTATTATTATAAAATAAAAAAGTCGAAAATAATGACATAAAATACATATTAATGAGATAAAAAAGTCATCAGTATAAGTAATGTTGAAAGTCTAATTATAAGATACACAAAAGAAGTTAAATTATCAGTCATAAGTTATGAGACCAGTGCTAATTATGACAACGTGCTCTGATTTATGAAATAAAAAAGTTAAGAAATTGTAACAAAAAAAGTATGAGATCATTTGTCATAATAATGAGATCATTATAATGACAGAAATTTACAATTATGACATGCTAAGTACTTAATTATGAGAAGATTCCATCTCCATTCCTCGAAAAAACCAATATATCTCATTTTGAGATAAAAAAGTAATAATAAAGACTATGGTACTTGCTAGACAAAAGAATTTTTGGGTATGAAATAGACATTAGATAACAGAAGACAATTATTATACAAATGACAGTAGAAAATTATGACAAACATTATTTCACAATTATGAGATAAAAATGAGATCACGATATATCTGACAAAAAGTGCCAATATCTAGACCATTGCTCGTATGGTGTGAAACCCCCACCCCCCCCCCCCCCCCCCCACAAGTTCTATCCATCCATTCTCCAAATCCTTAATACTCTGTAGGGTAGGTTGAGGACTGATTCTAAAAATAAAAAGTCACTTAACTATGACGGGAGATTATAAAATGAACGGTTTCAAGATTAACAATCAAATGTAGACCGATAGTAATGTGAACCAAACATTACGGGGAACGAGAATCGTTTTGCTCATAGTGAAACACGTCTATCCCAGGCTCCAACATAAATAAACCAATTCGCTTTCTAGAAGCAAAACTATCTGGTTCATCATTTGTCTTTTTGATCTTTGATTTATATTTCGCGAGGTTTTTTTTATGGGTTGTGGAAATTGTGGCTTGCGCGTGTGTTTGTTTTGTGCATTTCACCAGAACCGACATGAAATACAACACCGGGTGCATTTGTTCATGTATTTTCATTATTTAGACCCTCAACTCCTCTATATGCTGGACAAGTGTGCAACTTTTCATTTTTCACCTGAAATGCTTTTCTTACCTCATGCCGGCGCTTGCTGCGCTCCTGCCTCTGATTCTAGCAATAAAACACAAAAACATTCTGGTGTAAAAACATGGAGGCCAGAGAAATTATGATAATAACTAAAGAGCTGAGGGAGCAGGGGGTTCGGGATTGGGCGGTCTGTGGAGGGATTTGGTCAAGGTGGTCTCCAGCACAATGCCCGCATAAACCCTCCCATCACTGAAGGTTCAGGCCGCGACCCGAGCGCTCAGGGGCGCACTTCTGTCTCGCCGCTTGGTCGGCAATAAAGCGGGGATGGATTTTTTGGAGATTGGCGTTGCCATGTGCAGAAGCATGTGTTGAGCGGTCAGGGGCTGCGCGGTGGCGACGTGTAGTTGAGTGTGGATGATAAAACAGTTGCAAAGCAATGCAAGTCAAGAGATCAGAGCGCCATCATCTGCAAGTCATATCAGATGAGAACCTGATAAACAGTGAAGCTACACAGTATATGGGCCAGAAACGTACTTCGGCTGTCAATCAATAATTTTTTTTAAATCAAATTAATTACATGATGTGCCAGTTAATTAATCACAAATTAATTGCGCATTTTTTCCAAAAAAGATGATTTAAAGTCATTATTGTGTTAAGTGAGAACAGTGTTGAATAGACATGGCAAAAAAGTAGCTTTAAGAATATTTTGATTCAACATAGAATTTGTTACACAAACATTTAAGGCTACAATGTGGCTGTAACTTTTTTTCAGAAGCTGCATTTGAAGTGGAATTTATACAGTTTATACTGCAATTACAGTTTCATAAATAATGTTATGACATTAATGGACATTTAAATTGGCATTAATGGTCTAAATTTGAAACTAAATTCCAAGTCACTGTCTTAATGAGTGAGTCATTCGGTCATCGATTCAAATTCAAACGGCGAATTCATTCAGAAACAAAGCAAGCAACTGTTTTTTTGAACGAGTCACTATATCTGTCAGGATTCTGGACTGTCTGTGTCATGTTTTACCCATGTTTCTGTTCCTGTTTGTCCTTATTTGGTAATGTTTCTGTCCTCATTTAGTTTGATTATTAGTGGATTCCCCACACCTGTCTATCCCTCGTCGAGTCTAGTATTTTATGTGTAGTCTGCCTCATGTTTCTTTGTCGGGTCTCCAAGTTATGTTTGTGTGTCATTCCTCGTTCCTGTTGTTGATTTTCTCCTGTATGTGTTCTTTAAAAGACTGTTTAATGCTTCTCCGCATCTCCTGCATTCCTTCCGGCAGCGAATCGTGACAGAAGACCTGACCTACAAAACAGTTTACTCCTTGCCTACCCTCCGGTTTTGTTTTCAGCGTTTTTTCCCCAGTGTTTTGTTTTCCCCGTTGTTTCCCATGGATTCCCTCGCCATCAGGTTCACCGCCCTAGCCCACAATTACCTATCCTTCTTCTATTACTCGGTCTATCTCAGACAACCCTGTGCCTTAATGGTGTCCAACGGCACTGCGCTGAACTCACTGTTCTGGACTGGGGAAAACTACTACCGCCCCTTCAACCTCCCAGACACCACCGGACAATGCTGGAGGGAAGCAATTATTCAGTGTCTGGAGAGCGTTTATCCCCGATCCGGAACACGGCCAGACCCACTGCCCAGCCCACCATCTCCCCGCTGCACGGAGCGTGAGCCTGAGCCCCACCGCGGAAACGGAAGAGCAAGCCCGTCGGCGATCGACGAGCCAATCACCAGGTGAGAGCGACAGAGCTTAGGACGCCCAGGGAGCCAGAGACTCACGGATCGTAAGAACAGGTGTGCGAGAGCTGGCTACCAATGACCGCTGGATCAAGGGCTGGGAAGGGAGAGAGGGTTACTGTTCAAGAAGCCAGCCCAGAGACCAAGTTCCTGTTCCTATGTTCCAGCCCAGATGAAGTTCCTGTTCCCCTTGTCTCAGCACCTGAGAGGGCTCCTGGTCCCAAGCTAAGCACGAGACTCAAAAGGACCTGGGCCAAATCCTCCCCCACCCAACCTTCCCTGCCTCAACAGCTGTAATATGGACGGCAGTCCCTTTATGCTTGCCCATTGCCCACATTCAATTACGAGGCAGGAGACCTCCGAGGGTCGCCCTCCTCGTTGGCACAGCGGTGCGCAGAAATCCCTGGTCTCCCGCCTCCAGCCTCTGAGACCATGACTTCGCGACAGCGGCTCCACCATGGCTCCTAGCTCCCTCTCTTGGTCCCCGTCATGGCATCTTTATGTACCAATGGTCCAAAGGGGCGCCCCTTCCCTCTGGCTCCGCCTTGGTCTGTCATCGACCATCCTGTACCTCGGGACTCCTCAGGCTGCACCTTGTCCCTTCGCCCCTTCAGCTCCGTCAGGCTCCTCCATCCCTTCGCGCCAGCGCCATCTGCTCCGTGCTCCGGCTCTACTGCAGGATCCCCGTCTCCGCCTCAGTCGCCAGCGCCATCTGCTCCGCCTTGGTCCCCCGGATCCTCCATGTTGCCCTGGCTCATCAGCTCTCCGTCCCTGCCTAGGGCTTCTACGTCGCCGTTGCTCAGCCCCCTGGAGTCATCAGCCCTTCATCCACCATGGCTCCTCCCTCCATCGGCTCCAACATTGGTCGACATTATGGCTGTGGCCTGCGACCCATCTGGCACTGCCTGCTCCAAGTCCCTCCTATCTCCTCCCTGGCTCCTCCCTCCTTTGTCAACCCCATGAACTCCCAAGTTCCCACCCGCCTCTCCCCATGTAGTTTCTACGGCGCGACACCTTCTAGGAGGGGGAGTAATGTTAGGATTCTGGACTGTCTGTGTCGCGTTACGCCCATTTTTATATTCCGTTGTACTTATTGGTTTTATTACTGCTCCGTTGTTTTTATTTGATTATTATTTTGATTACCCGAACCTGTACTATCCCTCGCAAGTCTAGCTATTTAATGTGGAGTCTGCCTCATGTTTTTTTTGTCGGGTGCTCCAAGTTATGTTCTGGTGTTCGATCATCCTTCCTGTTGTTGGATTTTCCCGGGTGTGTACATTAAACGAGCTGTTTAAAATGCTTCTCACATCCTCCTGCATTCCATTCACAGCAGCGATTGGGGGGAATGAGTTATCGCTGCCTTTATAATAGGCAACTGCCATTCATTTGTGTGCGGATGACGTAAGCGTCTGAGCTAGGCCATGATGAAATGCGTTAATAATGGTAACAACATTTGTTCTGATATTGTTACTTTACAAGTACAAACATATCGTGTGAGTACAAAAATCCATACAAGTGAATCTGTATGTTGTGCAGTCTTAAGGTTTTAGGTAGTATCCGGAACAAATCTTACAGCATGTTAAAAATTGTTTTAAAGTTGGGCAAAATGTTGCGAAACAAAAATTGTCTTGCTTTAGCTTTTAATGAAAGAAATTGACCCTGTAAATCATACTTAATGTGAAAAGGTATGCCATAACGACACTGGACGTTTAGTTGAGTTTTACTGCCTCTAGTGTTCATTTCAGCTGGAAACTGCAGGCAGTTCTTAACATATGATAGTGTGTTTTTTTTTTTTTTTTTTTTAATTTTGGAGAAATGTAGGTAGAGCGCATGTATTTCAATGTGAGCCTGAGTAGCATTTTACACACTTTATACCTGTTCTTGACATTACTTTTCCATTTTTCATCCACTAAGCCACTCTTACATTTTTCATCCAAGCTGCTTTTCCTCAGTCAATTCGATGAATGCAAATTTCAAATTCTGGCTTGGATTCAGGTTGACTTTAAAAATAAATGACACTTACTTTGATTTCCTTGATGTAATGCAATGACATACTGAGGATTCGAAGTGATAAATACTCTGATGGCTGCGGTATAATAAAGCACTGATATAATGATTTTTGACCCAGCGTCGGTGGGTCTGAGAGCTGTGACTGTTCTGTCCGGTATCAGAAAGCAGGCCGGTATGAATCGAAAGCGTGAGGTTGATCACACACCTGCTGCAGTTCAGCTTCCTTTGGCATCTGCGGCTGCTGCCATTCTCCTTCCTGTGTGTCAAGCCTCTCCTCTTTCTGGCTTCCGGGGTCGGCCGCTCCATCTGTCCAGAATGACAGCGGGGGGTCCCGAGGCAGCCGCGAGGCATGCTGAGAGGGTCCCGGACCCTTGTGAGATGTCTGCTGGGGCTCTCTGTGTTCCTCTAAATCAAAACACTTCCATGGTGAGGTGCTGGTACCAGCTGGCCAGACTCCACCTCCTAAAACCAGCGAGGTGCCGATCCACCCTCCGCGTCTGCTGCTGTCACTCTCCTTTACTGACTATCGTCTCTAAACTCACCAACAACTAACCACGCACTTTCCCACTTTGTTTGAGTGACTTCAACAAGGTTAATAAATGTCAATTAAAATGGTGCAAAGGGATTGTAATTTTATTAGAATTATATAGTTGTTTGTTTGTTAGTTTGTTTGTTTATTATTGTGTGGAAGAATGCTGTTGACAATAACAATAATCCACAAGCAATAAGCCATAATTCCTAAATCATAAAATTTGAAATTATGAGATAAAGTGACATAATTATGACATAAAAGTTGAAATTATGGGACGAAAATCATACAAGGTTAAAATTTGAAATACAAAGTCATGATTACAGATAAAAGCAAAACAAGTATATATAAAAAACTAAATTATGAGATTAAATGGTCAGTACTATGACAAGTTTGAAATCATGGCAAAAAAACAAAATGGTGTGATAAATGCCAGTAATGAAATTATGATATTACCAACTGTAATTCCCAAGATAAATTGAAATTATGATTGACTTAAAAAAAGTCATAATAGAAAGTCACAATTAATACTAAATTATAATTATGAGAAAAAGTTTAAAATAATGTGAAATCATAAAAAGGACAAAAAAAAAAAACTTGTAAAAAAGAGAGTGAAAAAATAAGTAATCGAAAATGTCATAATAATCACATTATTATGTAATAAATATGTAATGTATGTAATACTTATTATATTACAACTAAACATTTTTAAATATTAATGTCATTATTTTTGATCCTTTTTTAAACTTTTTTTTTTTCAATGTTCCAATATTCCTGTCATGTCTGTCTGTGCTGTTTTGTGGACTTTTAAGTTTGTAGTTTTGTCTAGTTCCTCTTTCTTGTTCCCCTTGTTATAAATTACATTCCTGTTACTTTGAAAGTCACATAAATTAACTTTTTGCAGATAATAGTTTTAGAATCCGCCAATTAAAACCCATGTTTGGACTCATCCTCTATGCTGCAGGTATGTCCCAGAGACAGGAAAGGATAATTTCTTGAAAGCTCAACAGTTCTTTGAACAGAAATTGAGACAGACAGTTCTACTGTATTGTGATGTGTCCCTGAACAAGGAACATCCTTCGGTTGCTGGTTGCACTTGCGGTATCTGTGTGTGAATGAAGACAGGAGAGAGGTCAGCTGGGATCCGCTTGGACGCACAGTCAGTCAGAAGTAGAGCAGTATTAACGGCTGAGCTCAGGTTTTTGAATAGGTGTGTTGGCAGGCACTCGTCTGGTTCTGACTGTGTTTGGGAGGTCATTCCATTATTGGACGGCAATGACAGAAGCTCTTGGATCTGGACTGTTGAGACGCTTTCATTTTGACGGTAAGCTGAGCTGGATGGAGGCTCCAAGCTTCCCACAGCAACTGGGCTCAGCTTCTCCACTGCACGTCCACTTATATTAGCAATATTTACAACATGGACATTAAGAATAATGGATAGAAGCTTTGTAATATATTTCAATACATACCAAGAATATTGGATCCATAGCCTTGACATGTTCTCCCCCTCCCATTCTGTATTATTGTCCTATATGAACTTTCAAATTAATGTAAATATCTAATATAATTATATAAATATAATTAATATAATGTAACTGGTTGTATAGTAATAATTAATACTATAGGATTATAATCATTAATTTATTAAATGTTATTTTCATACAATTTCATTTGAAAAAGTATTTTTTTTAAGGGAAACCATCTATTATTATTGCTTCAGACAGAAAATGAAGGATGGATGATGATGAACTGTATATATAGCAATGCA